>NW_027137251.1:0-79742 GCF_040869045.1 Eurosta solidaginis | reverse complement strand
ATTTTTTCATAGGTCGCTTTCTATTCTTGTATGTATTATGTGTTTCAGATATGAGCCAAATCGGACCACAAATACGATTTTTGTGATTATTTCGATCCTTGCTCCACCTAGCGGCGATTTTTTTCATAGGTCGCTTTCTATTCTGGTATGTATTATGTGTTCCAAATATGACCAAATCGGACCACAAATACGATTTTTTTGAATATCACGATCATTGCGCCACCTAGCGGCGATTTCTTTCATAGGTCGCTTTCTATTCTTGTATGTATTATGTGTTCCAAATATGATCCAAATTCTGACCACAAATACGATTTTTGTGATTATTTCGATCCTTGCGCCACCTAGCGGCGATTTTTTCATAGGTCGCCTTCTATTCTTATATGTATTATGTGTTCCGGATATGAGCCAAATCGGACCACAAATACGATTTTTATGATTATTCGATCCTTGCGCCACCTAGCGGCGATTTTTATCATAGGTCGCTTTCTACTCTTGTACCTATTATGTGTTCCAAATATGAGCCAAATCGACCACAAGCACGATTTTTGTGAATATCTCGACCCTTGCGCCATCTAGTGCCGATTTTTTTTATAGGCCGCTTTCTATCCTTGTATGTATTATGTGTTCCAAATATGAGCCAAATCGGACCACAAAGAGGATTTTTGTGAATATCTTGATCCTTGCGCCACCTAGCGGTGATTTTTTTATAGGTCGCTTTCTATTCTTTTATGTATTATGTGTTCCGGATATGAGCCAAATCGGACCACAAACACGATTTTTTATGATTATTTCGATCCTTGCGCCACCTAGCGGCGATTTTTTTAAAAGGTCGCTTTCTATTCTTGTACGTATTATGTGTTCCAAATATGGACCAATTGGGACCACAAATACGATTTTTTTGAATATCACGATCTTTGCGCACCTAGCGGCCATTTCTTTCATAGGTCGCTTTCTATTCTTGTATGTATTATGTGTTCCAAATATGAGCCAAATCTGACCACAGATAAGATTTTTGTATTATTTCGATCCTTGCGCCACCTAGCGGCGATTTTTTTCATAGGTCGCTTTCTATTCTTATATGTATTATGTGTTCCGGATATGAGCCAAATCGGACCACAAATACGATTTTTGTGATTATTTCGATCCTTGCGCCACCTAGCGCCGATTTTTTTCATGGGTCGCTTTTTATTCTTGTCGGTATTATGTGTTCCAAATATAAGCAAAATCGACCACAAACAGGATTTTAATGTATATCTCGATCCTTGCGCCACCTAGTGGCGATTTTTTTTTATAGGTCGCTTTCTATTCTTGCATGTATTATGTGTTCCAAATATGGACCAAATCGGACCACAAATATGATTTTTTTTGAAAATCACGGTCTTTGCGCCACCTAGTGGCGATTTTTTTCATAGGTCGCTTTCTATTCTTGTATGTATTATGTGTTCCAAATATGAGCCAAATCGGACCACAAATACGATTTTTGTGATTATTTCGATCCTTGCTCCACCTAGCGACGATTTTTTTCATAGGTCGTTTCCTATCCTTATATGTATTATGTGTTCCAAATATGAGCCAAATCGGACCACAAACAGGATTTTTGTGAATATTTCGATCCTTGTGCCACCTAGTGGCAATTTTTTTCATAGGTCGCTTTCTATTCTTGTATGTATTATGTGTTCCAATTATGGACCAAATCGGACCACAAATACGATTTTTGTGATTATTTCGATCCTTGCTCCACCTAGCGGCGATTTTTTTTCATTGGTCGCTTTCTATTAACGTATGTATTATTTGTTCCAAATATGGACCAAATCGGACCACAAATACGATTTTTTTGAATATCACGATCATTGCGCCACCTAGCAGCGATGTTCTTTCATAGGTCGCTTCCTATTCTTGTATGTATTATGTGTTCCAAATATGAGCAAAATCTGACCACAAATACGATTTTTGTGATTATTTCGATCCTTGCGACACCTAGCGGCGATTTTTTTTATAGGTCGCTTTCTATTCTTATATGTATTATGTGTTCCGAATATGAGCCAAATCGGACCACAAATATGATTTTTTTTGAAAATCACGGTCTTTGCGCCACCTAGTGGCGATTTTTCTCATAGGTCGCTTTCTATTCTTATATGTATTATGTGTTCCAAATATGAGCCAAATCGGACCACAAATACGATTTTTGTGAATATCTCGACCCTTGCGCCACCTAGTAGCTATTTTTTATAGTCGCTTTCTATTCTTGTATGTATTATGTGTTCCAAATATGAGCCAAATCGGACCACAAATACGATTTTTGTGATTATTTCGATCCTTGCTCCACCTAGCGACGATTTTTTTCATAGGTCGTTTTCTATCCTTATATGTATTATGTGTTCCAAATAGGAGCCAAATCGGACCACAAACAGGATTTTTTTGAATATTTCGATCCTTGTGCCACCTAGTGGCAATTTTTTTCATAGGTCGCTTTCTATTCTTGTATGTATTATGTGTTCCAATTATGGACCAAATCGGACCACAAATACGATTTTTTTGAATATCACGATCATTGCGCCACCTAGGGCGATTTCTTTCATAGGTCGCTTTCTATTCTTGTATGTATTATGTGTTCCAAATATGAGCCAAATCGGACCACAAATACGATTTTTGTGATTATTTCGATCCTTGCGCCAACTAGCGGCGATTTTTTCATAGGTCGCTTTCTATTCTTGTCCGTATTATGTGTTCCAAATATGAGCCAAATCGACCACAAACAGGATTTTAATGAATATCTCGATCCTTGTGTCACCTAGTGGCGATTTCTTTCATAGGTCGCTTTCTATTCTTGTATGTATTATGTGTTCCAAATATGAGCCAAATCGGACAACAAATACGATTTTTGTGATTATTTCGATCCTTGCGCCACCTAGCGGCGATTTTTTCATAGGTCGCTTTCTATTCTTGTCCGTATTATGTGTTCCAAATATGAGCCAAATCGACCACAAACAGGATTTTAATGAATATCTCGATCTTTGCGCCACCTAGTGGCGATTTTTTTCATAGGTCGATTTCTATTCTTGCACGTATTATGTGTTCCAAATATGAGCCTAATCGACCACAAACAGAATTTTTGTGAATATCTCGATCCTTGCGCCACCTAGTGGTGATTTTTTATAGGTCGCTTTCTATACGTGTATGTATTATATGTTGCAAATATGAGCCAAATCGGACCACAAACACGATTTTTGTGAATATCTAGATCCTTGCGCCACCTAGCGGCGATTTTTTTCATATGTCGCTTTCTATTCTTGTATGTATTATGTGTTTCAAATATGAGCCAAATCGGACCACAAATACGATTTTTGTGATTATTTCGATCCTTGCGCCACCTAGCGGCGATTTTTTCATAGGTCGCTTTCTATTCTTATATGTATTATGTGTTCCGGATATGAGCCAAATCGGACCACAAACACGATTTTTATGATTATTTCGATCCTTGCGCCACCTAGCGGCGATTTTTTTAAAAGGTCGCTTTCTATTCTTGTACGTATTATGTGTTCCAAATATGGACCAATTGGGACCACAAATACGATTTTTTTGAATATCACGACCTTTGCGCCACCTAGCGGCCATTTCTTTCATAGGTCGCTTTCTATTCTTGTATGTATTATGTGTTTCAAATATGAGCCAAATCGGACCACAAATACGATTTTTGTGATTATTTCGATCCTTGCGCCACCTAGCGGCGATTTTTTTATAGGTCGCTTTCTATTCTTATATGTATTATGTGTTCCGGATATGAGCCAAATCGGACCACAAATATGATTTTTTTTGAAAATCACGGTCTTTGCGCCACCTAGTGGTGATTTTTTTCATAGGTCGCTTTCTATTCTTGTATGTATTATGTGTTCCAAATACGAGCCAAATCGGAACACAAATACGATTTTTGTGAATATCTCGACCCTTGCGCCACCTAGTGGCTATTTTTTTATAGGTCGCTTTCTATTCTTGTATGTATTATGTGTTCCAAATATGAGCCAAATCGGACCACAAATACGATTTTTGTGATTATTTCGATCCTTGCTCCACCTAGCGGCGATTTTTTTCATTGGTCGCTTTCTATTAACGTATGTATTATTTGTTCCAAATATGGACCAAATCGGACCACAAATACGATTTTTTTGAATATCACGATCATTGCGCCACCTAGCAGCGATTTCTTTCATAGGTCGCTTCCTATTCTTGTATGTATTATGTGTTCCAAATATGAGCAAAATCTGACCACAAATACGATTTTTGTGATTATTTCGATCCTTGCGCCACCTAGCGGCGATTTTTTTATAGGTCGCTTTCTATTCTTATATGTATTATGTGTTCCGGATATGAGCCAAATCGGACCACAAATATGATTTTTTTTGAAAATCACGGTCTTTGCGCCACCTAGTGGCGATTTTTCTCATAGGTCGCTTTCTATTCTTATATGTATTATGTGTTCCAAATATGAGCCAAATCGGACCACAAATACGATTTTTGTGAATATCTCGGCCCTTGCGCCACCTAGTGGCTATTTTTTATAGGTCGCTTTCTATTCTTGTATGTATTATGTGTTCCAAATATGAGCCAAATCGGACCACAAATACGATTTTTGTGATTATTTCGATCCTTGCTCCACCTAGCGACGATTTTTTTCATAGGTCGTTTTCTATCCTTATATGTATTATGTGTTCCAAATAGGAGCCAAATCGGACCACAAACAGGATTTTTTTGAATATTTCGATCCTTGTGCCACCTAGTGGCAATTTTTTTCATAGGTCGCTTTCTATTCTTGTATGTATTATGTGTTCCAATTATGGACCAAATCGGACCAAAAATACGATTTTTTTGAATATCACGATCATTGCGCCACCTAGGGGCGATTTCTTACATAGGTCGCTTTCTATTCTTGTATGTATTATGTGTTCCAAATATGAGCCAAATCGGACCACAAACAGGATTTTTGTGAATATTTCGATCCTTGCGCCACCTAGTGGCAATTTTTTTCATTGGTCGCTTTCTATTCTTGTATGTATTATGTGTTCCAGCTATGGACCAAATCGGACCACAAATACGATTTTTTGAATATCACGATCATTGCGCCACCTAGCGGCGATTTCTTTCATAGGTCGCTTTCTATTCTTGTATGTATTATGTGTTCCAAATATGAGCCAAATCTGACCACAAATACGATTTTTGTGAATATTTCGATCCTTGCGCCACCTAGCGGCGTTTTTTTTCATAGGTCGCTTTCTATCCTTGTATGTATTATGTGTTCCAAATATGAGCCAAATCGGACCACAAATACGATTTTTGTGATTATTTCGATCCTTGCGCCAACTAGCGGCGATTTTTTCATAGGTCGCTTTCTATTCTTGTCCGTATTATGTGTTCCAAATATGAGCCAAATCGACCACAAACAGGATTTTAATGAATATCTCGATCCTTGCGTCACCTAGTGGCGATTTCTTTCATAGGTCGCTTTCTATTCTTGTATGTATTATGTGTTCCAAATATGAGCCAAATCGCACAACAAATACGATTTTTGTGATTATTTCGATCCTTGCGCCACCTAGCGGCGATTTTTTCATAGGTCGCTTTCTATTCTTGTCCGTATTATGTGTTCCAAATATGAGCCAAATCCACCACAAACAGGATTTTAATGAATATCTCGATCTTTGCGCCACCTAGTGGCGATTTTTTTCATAGGTCGCTTTCTTTTCTTGTATGTACTATGTGTTCCAGATATGAACCAAATCGGACCACAAAAAGGATTTTTGTGATTATTTCGATCCCTCCGCCACCCAGCGGCGATTTTTTTCATAGGTCGATTTCTATTCTTGCACGTATTATGTGTTCCAAATATGAGCCTAATCGACCACAAACAGAATTTTTGTGAATATCTCGATCCTTGCGCCACCTAGTGGTGATTTTTTATAGGTCGCTTTCTATACGTGTATGTATTATGTGTTGCAAATATGAGCCAAATCGGACCACAAACACGATTTTTGTGAATATCTAGATCCTTGCGCCACCTAGCGGCGATTTTTTTCACATGTCGCTTTCTATTCTTGTATGTATTATGTGTTTCAAATATGAGCCAAATCGGACCACAAATACGATTTTTGTGATTATTTCGATCCTTGCGCCACCTAGCGGCGATTTTTTCATAGGTCGCTTTCTATTCTTGTATGTATTATGTGTTTCAGATATGAGCCAAATCGGACCACAAATACGATTTTTGTGATTATTTCGATCCTTGCTCCACCTAGCGGCGATTTTTTTCATAGGTCGCTTTCTATTCTGGTATGTATTATGTGTTCCAAATATGGACCAAATCGGACCACAAATACGATTTTTTTGAATATCACGATCATTGCGCCACCTAGCGGCGATTTCTTTCATAGGTCGCTTTCTATTCTTGTATGTATTATGTGTTCCAAATATGATCCAAATCTGACCACAAATACGATTTTTGTGATTATTTCGATCCTTGCGCCACCTAGCGGCGATTTTTTCATAGGTCGCCTTCTATTCTTATATGTATTATGTGTTCCGGATATGAGCCAAATCGGACCACAAATACGATTTTTATGATTATTCGATCCTTGCGCCACCTAGCGGCGATTTTTATCATAGGTCGCTTTCTACTCTTGTACCTATTATGTGTTCCAAATATGAGCCAAATCGACCACAAGCACGATTTTTGTGAATATCTCGACCCTTGCGCCATCTAGTGCCGATTTTTTTTATAGGCCGCTTTCTATCCTTGTATGTATTATGTGTTCCAAATATGAGCCAAATCGGACCACAAAGAGGATTTTTGTGAATATCTTGATCCTTGCGCCACCTAGCGGTGATTTTTTTATAGGTCGCTTTCTATTCTTTTATGTATTATGTGTTCCGGATATGAGCCAAATCGGACCACAAACACGATTTTTATGATTATTTCGATCCTTGCGCCACCTAGCGGCGATTTTTTTAAAAGGTCGCTTTCTATTCTTGTACGTATTATGTGTTCCAAATATGGACCAATTGGGACCACAAATACGATTTTTTTGAATATCACGATCTTTGCGCCACCTAGCGGCCATTTCTTTCATAGGTCGCTTTCTATTCTTGTATGTATTATGTGTTCCAAATATGAGCCAAATCTGACCACAGATAAGATTTTTGTTATTATTTCGATCCTTGCGCCACCTAGCGGCGATTTTTTTCATAGGTCGCTTTCTATTCTTATATGTATTATGTGTTCCGGATATGAGCCAAATCGGACCACAAATACGATTTTTGTGATTATTTCGATCCTTGCGCCACCTAGCGCCGATTTTTTTCATGGGTCGCTTTTTATTCTTGTCGGTATTATGTGTTCCAAATATAAGCAAAATCGACCACAAACAGGATTTTAATGTATATCTCGATCCTTGCGCCACCTAGTGGCGATTTTTTTTTATAGGTCGCTTTCTATTCTTGCATGTATTATGTGTTCCAAATATGGACCAAATCGGACCACAAATATGATTTTTTTTGAAAATCACGGTCTTTGCGCCACCTAGTGGCGATTTTTTTCATAGGTCGCTTTCTATTCTTGTATGTATTATGTGTTCCAAATATGAGCCAAATCGGACCACAAATACGATTTTTGTGATTATTTCGATCCTTGCTCCACCTAGCGACGATTTTTTTCATAGGTCGTTTCCTATCCTTATATGTATTATGTGTTCCAAATATGAGCCAAATCGGACCACAAACAGGATTTTTGTGAATATTTCGATCCTTGTGCCACCTAGTGGCAATTTTTTTCATAGGTCGCTTTCTATTCTTGTATGTATTATGTGTTCCAATTATGGACCAAATCGGACCACAAATACGATTTTTGTGATTATTTCGATCCTTGCTCCACCTAGCGGCGATTTTTTTCATTGGTCGCTTTCTATTAACGTATGTATTATTTGTTCCAAATATGGACCAAATCGGACCACAAATACGATTTTTTTGAATATCACGATCATTGCGCCACCTAGCAGCGATTTCTTTCATAGGTCGCTTCCTATTCTTGTATGTATTATGTGTTCCAAATATGAGCAAAATCTGACCACAAATACGATTTTTGTGATTATTTCGATCCTTGCGACACCTAGCGGCGATTTTTTTTATAGGTCGCTTTCTATTCTTATATGTATTATGTGTTCCGAATATGAGCCAAATCGGACCACAAATATGATTTTTTTTGAAAATCACGGTCTTTGCGCCACCTAGTGGCGATTTTTCTCATAGGTCGCTTCTATTCTTATATGTATTATGTGTTCCAAATATGAGCCAAATCGGACCACAAATACGATTTTTGTGAATATCTCGACCCTTGCGCCACTAGTAGCTATTTTTTATAGGTCGCTTTCTATTCTTGTATGTATTATGTGTTCCAAATATGAGCAAATCGGACCACAAATACGATTTTTGTGATTATTTCGATCCTTGCTCCACCTAGCGACGATTTTTTTCATAGGTCGTTTTCTATCCTTATATGTATTATGTGTTCCAAATAGGAGCCAAATCGGACCACAAACAGGATTTTTTGAATATTTCGATCCTTGTGCCACCTAGTGGCAATTTTTTTCATAGGTCGCTTTCTATTCTTGTATGTATTATGTGTTCCAATTATGGACCAAATCGGACCACAAATACGATTTTTTTGAATATCACGATCATTGCGCCACCTAGGGGCGATTCTTTCATAGGTCGCTTTCTATTCTTGTATGTATTATGTGTTCCAAATATGAGCCAAATCGGACCACAAATACGATTTTTGTGATTATTTCGATCCTTGCGCCACCTAGCGGCGATTTTTTCATAGGTCGCTTTCTATTCTTGTCCGTATTATGTGTTCCAAATATGAGCCAAATCGACCACAAACAGGATTTTAATGAATATCTCGATCTTTGCGCCACCTAGTGGCGATTTTTTTCATAGGTCGATTTCTATTCTTGCACGTATTATGTGTTCCAAATATGAGCCTAATCGACCACAAACAGAATTTTTGTGAATATCTCGATCCTTGCGCCACCTAGTGGTGATTTTTTATAGGTCGCTTTCTATACGTGTATGTATTATATGTTGCAAATATGAGCCAAATCGGACCACAAACACGATTTTTGTGAATATCTAGATCCTTGCGCCACCTAGCGGCGATTTTTTTCATATGTCGCTTTCTATTCTTGTATGTATTATGTGTTTCAAATATGAGCCAAATCGGACCACAAATACGATTTTTGTGATTATTTCGATCCTTGCGCCACCTAGCGGCGATTTTTTCATAGGTCGCTTTCTATTCTTATATGTATTATGTGTTCCGGATATGAGCCAAATCGGACCACAAACACGATTTTTATGATTATTTCGATCCTTGCGCCACCTAGCGGCGATTTTTTTAAAAGGTCGCTTTCTATTCTTGTACGTATTATGTGTTCCAAATATGGACCAATTGGGACCACAAATACGATTTTTTTGAATATCACGACCTTTGCGCCACCTAGCGGCCATTTCTTTCATAGGTCGCTTTCTATTCTTGTATGTATTATGTGTTTCAAATATGAGCCAAATCGGACCACAAATACGATTTTTGTGATTATTTCGATCCTTGCGCCACCTAGCGGCGATTTTTTTCATATGTCGCTTTCTATTCTTGTATGTATTATGTGTTTCAAATATGAGCCAAATCGGACCACAAATACGATTTTTGTGATTATTTCGATCCTTGCGCCACCTAGTGGCGATTTTTTTCATAGGTCGCTTTCTTTTCTTCTATGTACTATGTGTTCCAGATATGAACCAAATCGGACCACAAAAAGGATTTTTGTGATTATTTCGATCCCTCCGCCACCCAGCGGCGATTTTTTTCATAGGTCGATTTCTATTCTTGCACGTATTATGTGTTCCAAATATGAGCCTAATCGACCACAAACAGAATTTTTGTGAATATCTTGATCCTTGCGCCACCTAGCGGTGATTTTTTTATAGGTCGCTTTCTATTCTTTTATGTATTATGTGTTCCGGATATGAGCCAAATCGGACCACAAACACGATTTTTATGATTATTTCGATCCTTGCGCCACCTAGCGGCGATTTTTTTAAAAGGTCGCTTTCTATTCTTGTACGTATTATGTGTTCCAAATATGGACCAATTGGGACCACAAATACGATTTTTTTGAATATCACGATCTTTGCGCCACCTAGCGGCCATTTCTTTCATAGGTCGCTTTCTATTCTTGTATGTATTATGTGTTCCAAATATGAGCCAAATCTGACCACAGATAAGATTTTTGTTATTATTTCGATCCTTGCGCCACCTAGCGGCGATTTTTTTCATAGGTCGCTTTCTATTCTTATATGTATTATGTGTTCCGGATATGAGCCAAATCGGACCACAAATACGATTTTTGTGATTATTTCGACCCTTGCGCCACCTAGCGCCGATTTTTTTCATGGGTCGCTTTTTATTCTTGTCCGTATTATGTGTTCCAAATATAAGCAAAATCGACCACAAACAGGATTTTAATGTATATCTCAATCCTTGCGCCACCTAGTGGCGATTTTTTTTCATAGGTCGCTTTCTATTCTTGCATGTATTATGTGTTCCAAATATGGACCAAATCGGACCACAAATATGATTTTTTTTGAAAATCACGGTCTTTGCGCCACCTAGTGGCGATTTTTTTCATAGGCCGCTTTCTATTCTTATATGTATTATGTGTTCCAAATATGAGCCAAATCGGACCACAAATACGATTTTTGTGAATATCTCGACCCTTGCGCCACCTAGTGGCTATTTTTTATAGGTCGCTTTCTATTCTTGTATGTATTATGTGTTCCAAATATGAGCCAAATCGGACCACAAATACGATTTTTGTGATTATTTCGATCCTTGCTCCACCTAGCGACGATTTTTTTCATAGGTCGTTTTCTATCCTTATATGTATTATGTGTTCCAAATATGAGCCAAATCGGACCACAAACAGGATTTTTGTGAATATTTCGATCCTTGTGCCACCTAGTGGCAATTTTTTTCATAGGTCGCTTTCTATTCTTGTATGTATTATGTGTTCCAATTATGGACCAAATCGGACCACAAATACGATTTTTTTGAATATCACGATCATTGCGCCACCTAGGGGCGATTTCTTTCATAGGTCGCTTTCTATTCTTGTATGTATTATGTGTTCCAAATATGAGCCAAATCGGACCACAAACAGGATTTTTGTGAATATTTCGATCCTTGCGCCACCTAGTGGCAATTTTTTTCATAGGTCGCTTTCTATTCTTGTATGTATTATGTGTTCCAATTATGGACCAAATCGGACCACAAATACGATTTTTTGAATATCACGATCATTGCGCCACCTAGCGGCGATTTCTTTCATAGGTCGCTTTCTATTCTTGTATGTATTATGTGTTCCAAATATGAGCCAAATCAGACCACAAATACGATTTTTGTGAATATTTCGATCCTTGCGCCACCTAGCGGCGTTTTTTTTCATAGGTCGCTTTCTATCCTTGTATGTATTATGTGTTCCAAATATGAGCCAAATCGGACCACAAATACGGTTTTTGTGATTATTTCGATCCTTGCGCCAACTAGCGGCGATTTTTTCATAGGTCGCTTTCTATTCTTGTCCGTATTATGTGTTCCAAATATGAGCCAAATCGACCACAAACAGGATTTTAATGAATATCTCGATCCTTGCGTCACCTAGTGGCGATTTCTTTCATAGGTCGCTTTCTATTCTTGTATGTATTATGTGTTCAAAATATGAGCCAAATCGGACAACAAATACGATTTTTATGATTATTTCGATCCTTGCGCCACCTAGCGGCGATTTTTTCATAGGTCGCTTTCTATTCTTGTCCGTATTATGTGTTCCAAATATGAGCCAAATCGACCACAAACAGGATTTTAATGAATATCTCGATCTTTGCGCCACCTAGTGGCGATTTTTTTCATAGGTCGCTTTCTTTTCTTGTATGTACTATGTGTTCCAGATATGAACCAAATCGGACCACAAAAAGGATTTTTGTGATTATTTCGATTTTTTTCATAGGTCGATTTCTATTCTTGCACATATTATGTGTTCCAAATATGAGCCAAATCGACCACAAACAGAATTTTTGTGAATATCTCGATCCTTGCGCCACCTAGCGGCGATTTTTTCATAGGTCGCTTTCTATTCTTGTATGTATTATGTGTTTCAGATATGAGCCAAATCGGACCACAAATACGATTTTTGTGATTATTTCGATCCTTGCTCCACCTAGCGGCGATTTTTTTCATAGGTCGCTTTCTATTCTGGTATGTATTATGTGTTCCAAATATGGACCAAATCGGACCACAAATACGATTTTTTTGAATATCACGATCATTGCGCCACCTAGCGGCGATTTCTTTCATAGGTCGCTTTCTATTCTTGTATGTATTATGTGTTCCAAATATGAGCCAAATCTGACCACAAATACGATTTTTGTGATTATTTCGATCCTTGCACCACCTAGCGGCGATTTTTTTCATAGGTCGCTTTCTATTCTTATATGTATTATGTGTTCCGGATATGAGCCAAATCGGACCACAAATACGATTTTTATGATTATTTCGATCCTTGCGCCACCTAGCGGCGATTTTTATCATAGGTCGCATCTACTCTTGTACCTATTATGTGTTCCAAATATGAGCCAAATCGACCACAAGCACGATTTTTGTGAATATCTCGATCCTTGCGCCACCTAGTGCCGATTTTTTTTATAGGTCGCTTTCTATCCTTGTATGTATTATGTGTTCCAAATATGAGCCAAATCGGACCACAAAGAGGATTTTTGTGAATATCTTGATCCTTGCGCCACCTAGCGGTGATTTTTTTATAGGTCGCTTTCTATTCTTTTATGTATTATGTGTTCCGGATATGAGCCAAATCGGACCACAAACACGATTTTTATGATTATTTCGATCCTTGCGCCACCTAGCGGTGATTTTTTTAAAAGGTCGCTTTCTATTCTTGTACGTATTATGTGTTCCAAATATGGACCAATTGGGACCACAAATACGATTTTTGTGATTATTTCGATCCTTGCGCCACCTAGCGGCCATTTCTTTCATAGGTCGCTTTCTATTCTTATATGTATTATGTGTTCCGGATATGAGCCAAATCGGACCACAAATACGATTTTTGTGATTATTTCGATCCTTGCGCCACCTAGCGCCGATTTTTTTCATGGGTCGCTTTTTATTCTTGTCCGTATTATGTGTTCCAAATATAAGCAAAATCGACCACAAACAGGATTTTAATGTATATCTCGATCCTTGCGCCACCTAGTGGCGATTTTTTTTCATAGGTCGCTTTCTATTCTTGCATGTATTATGTGTTCCAAATATGGACCAAATCGGACCACAAATATGATTTTTTTGAAAATCACGGTCTTTGCGCCACCTAGTGGCGATTTTTTTCATAGGTCGCTTTCTATTCTTGTATGTATTATGTGTTCCAAATTTGAGCCAAAGCGGACAACAAATACGATTTTTGTGAATATCTCGACCCTTGCGCCACCTAGTGGCTATTTTTTATAGGTCGCTTTCTATTCTTGTATGTATTATGTGTTCCAAATATGAGCCAAATTGGACCACAAATACGATTTTTGTGATTATTTCGATCCTTGCTCCACCTAGCGACGATTTTTTTCATAGGTCGCTTTTTATTCTTGTCCGTATTATGTGTTCCAAATATAAGCAAAATCGACCACAAACAGGATTTTAATGTATATCTCGATCCTTGCGCCACCTAGTGGCGATTTTTTTTCATAGGTCGCTTTCTATTCTTGCATGTATTATGTGTTCCAAATATGGACCAAATCGCACCACAAATAAGATTTTTTTGAATATCACGATCATTGCGCCACCTAGCGGAGACTTCTTTCATAGGTCGCTTTCTATTCTTGTATGTATTATGTGTTCCAAATATGAGCCAAATCGGACCACAAATACGATTTTTGTGAATATCTCGACCCTTGCGCCACCTAGTGGCTATTTTTTGTAGGTCGCTTTCTATTCTTGTATGTATTATGTGTTCCAAATATGAGCCAAATCGGACCACAAACAGGATTTTTGTGAATATTTCGATCCTAGCGCCACCTAGTGGCAATTTTTTTCATAGGTCGCTTTCTATTCTTGTATGTATTATGTGTTCCAATTATGGACCAAATCGGACCACAAATACGATTTTTTTGAATATCACGATCATTGCGCCACCTAGCGGCGATTTCTTTCATAGGTCGCTTTCTATTCTTGTATGTATTACTTACTTACTTACTTAATTGGCGCTTAACCGTCTAAACGGTTATGGCCGTCCAACAAGGCGCGCCAGTCGCTCCTTCGCTCCGCCAACCGGCGCCAATTGGTCACACCAAGGGAGTTTAAATTGTTTTAAACCTGGTCCTTCCAACGGAGTGGGGGCCGCCCTCTACCTCTGCTTCCATAGGCGGGTTCCGATAGAAACACTTTCTTGGCCGGAGCATCATCTTTCATTCGCATAACATGGCCTAGCCAGCGCAGCCGCTGCGTTTTAATTCGCTGGACTATGTTGATGTCTGCGTATAGCTCGTACAGCTCATCATTAAATCTTCTTCGGTACTCGCCATCGCCAACGCGTAGAGGTCCATAAATTTTTCGAAGAACTTTTCTCTCGAACACTCCCAAAGCCGCTTCATCTGCTGTTGTCATGGTCCATGCTTCTGCCCCATATAGCAGGACGGGTACGATAAGTGACTTGTAGAGTATGATTTTCGTTCGCCGAGAGAGGACTTTACTTTTCAATTGCCTACCTAGTCCAAAGTAGCATTTATTGGCAAGATTGATTCTTCGCTGGATTTCAGTGCTGATGTTGTTGCTAATGTTGATGCTGGTTCCCAAATAAACGAAGTCTTTTACTATTTCGAAATTATGGCTGCCAACAGTAGCGTGGTTGCCAAGGCGCATATGCGCTGACTCTTTGCTCGATGACAGCAGGTACACTTTTTTGTCCTCAGTTCTTTCATTGGTCGCTTTCTATTCTTGTATGTATTATGTGTTCCAAATATGAGCCAAATCGGACCACAAATACGATTTTTGTGAATATCTCGACCCTTGCGCCACCTAGTGGCTATTTTTTATAGGTCGCTTTCTATTCTTGTATGTATTATGTGTTCCAAATATGAGCCAAATCGCACCACAAACAGGATTTTTGTGAATATTTCGATCCTAGCGCCACCTAGTGGCAATTTTTTTCATAGGTCGCTTTCTATTCTTGTATGTATTATGTGTTCCAAATATGGGCCAAATCGACCACAAGCACGATTTTTGTGAATATCTCGATCCTTGCGCCACATAGTGCCGATTTATTTTATAGGTCGCTTTCTATCCTTGTATGTATTATGTGTTCCAAATATGAGCCAAATCGGACCACAAACAGGATTTTTGTGAATATTTCGATCCTAGCGCCACCTAGTGGCAATTTTTTTCATAGGACGCTTTCTATTCTTGTATGTATTATGTGTTCCAATTATGGACCAAATCGGACCACAAATACGATTTTTTTGAATATCACGATCATTGCGCCACCTAGCGGCGATTTTTTTCATAGGTCGCTTTCTATTCTTGTATCTATTATGTGTTCCAAATATGAGCCAAATCGGACAACAAATACGATTTTTGTGATTATTTCGATCCTTGCGCCACCTAGCGGCGACTTTTTCATAGGTCGCTTTCTATTCTTGTCCGTATTATGTGTTCCAAATATGAGCCAAATCGACCACAAACAGGATTTTAATGAATTTCTCGATCCTTGCGCCACCTAGCGGCGATTTTTTTTTATAGGTCGCTTTCTATTCTTGTATGTATTATGTGTTTCAAATATGAGCCAAATCGGACCACAAATACGATTTTTGTGATTATTTCGATCCTTGCGCCACCTAGAGGCGATTTTTTCATAAGTCGCTTTCTTTACTTGTATGTATTATGTGTTCCGGATATGAGCCAAATCGGACCACAAATACGATTTTTGTGTTTATTTCGATCCTTGCGCCACCTAGCGGCGATTTTTATCATAGGTCGCTTTCTACTCTTGCACTTATTATGTATTCCAAATATGAGCCAAATCGACCACAAACACGATTTTTGTGAATATCTCGATCCTTGCGCCACCTAGTGCCGATTTTTTATAGGTCGCTTTCTACCCTTGTATGTATTATGTGTTCCAAATATGAGCCAAATCGGACCACAAAGAGGATTTTTGTGAATATTTCGATCCTTGCGCCACCTAGCGGCGATTTTTTTCATAGGTCGCTTTCTATTCTTGTATGTATTATGTGTTCCGGATATGAGCCAAATCGGACCACAAATACGATTTTTATGATTGTTTCGATCCTTGCGCCACCTATCGGCAATTTTTTAATAGGTCGCTTTCTATTCTTGTACGTATTATGTGTTCCAAATATGGACCAAATCGGACCACAAATACGATTTTTGTGAATATCTTGATCCTTGCGCCACCTAGCGGTGATTTTTTTATAGGTCGCTTTCTATTCTTGTATGTATTATGTGTTCCGGATATGAGCCAAGTCGGACCACAAATACGATTTTTATGATTATTTCGATTCTTGCGCCACCTATCGGCGATTTTTTAATAGGTCGCTTTCTATTCTTGTACGTATTATGCGTTCCAAATATGGACCAAATCGGACCACAAATACGATTTTTTTAATATCACGATCTTTGCGCCACCTAGCGGCCATTTATTTCATAGGTCGCTTTCTATTCTTGTATGTATTATGTGTTCCAAATATGAGCCAAATCTGACCACAAATAAGATTTTTGTGATTATTTCGATCCTTGCGCCACCTAGCGGCGATTTTTTTCATAGGTCGCTTTCTATTCTTATATGTATTATGTGTTCCGGATATGAGCCAAATCGGACCACAAATACGATTTTCGTGATTATTTCGATCCTTGCGCCACCTAGCGGCGATTTTTTTCATAGGTCGCTTTCTATTCTTGTACGTATTATGTGTTCCAAATATGAGCCAAATCGACCACAAACACGATTTTTGTGAATATCTTGATCCTTGCGCCACCTAGCGGTGATTTTTTTATAGGTCGCTTTCTATTCTTGTATGTATTATGTGTTCCGGATATGAGCGAAATCGGACCACAAATACGATTTTTTTGAAAATCACGATCTTTGCGCCACCTAGTGGCGATTTTTTTCATAGGTCGCTTTCTATTCTTGTATGTATTATGTGTTCCAAATATGAGCCAAATCGGACCACAAATACCATTTTTGTGAATATCTCGACGCTTGCGCCACCTAGTGGCATTTTTTTATAGGTCGCTTTCTATTCTTGTATGTATTATGTGTTCCAAATATGAGCCAAATCGGACCAAAAATACGATTTTTGTGATTATTTCGGTCCTTGCTCCACCTAACAGCGATTTTTTTCATAGGTCGCTTTCTACTCTTGTACCTATTATGTGTTCCAAATATGAGGCAAATCGACCACAAGCACGATTTTTGTGAATATCTCCATCCATCCGCCACCTAGTGCCGATTTTTTTTATAGGTCGCTTTCTATCCTTGTATGTATTACGTGTTCCAAATATGAGCCAAATCGGACCACAAACAGGATTTTTGTGAATATTTCGATCCTTGCGCCACCTAGTGGCGATTTTTTCATAGGTCGCTTTCTATTCTTATATGTATTATGTGTTCCGGATATGAGCCAAATCGGACCACAAATACGATTTTTGTGATTATTTCGATCCTTGCGCCACCTAGCGGCTATTTTTATCATATGTCGCTTTCTACTCTTGTACGTATTATGTGTTCCAAATATGAGCCAAATCGACCACAAGCACGATTTTTGTGAATATCTCGATCCTTGCGCCACCTAGTGCCGATTTTTTTTATAGTTCGCTTTCTATACTTGTATGTATTATGTGTTCCAAATATGAGCCAAATCGGACCACAAACAGGATTTTTGTGAATATTTCGATCCTTGCGCCACCTATTGGTGATTTTTTATCATAGGTCGCTTTCTACTCTTGTACCTATTATGTGTTCCAAATATGAGCCAAATCGACCACAAGCACAATTTTTGTGAATATCTCGATCCCTGTGCCATCTAGTGCCGATTTTTTTTATAGGTCGCGTTCTATCATTGTATGTATTATGTGTTCCAAATATGAGCCAAATCGGACCACAAACAGGATTTTTGTGAACATTTCGATCCTTGCACCACCTAGCGGCGATTTTTTTCATAGGTCGCTTTCTATTCTTGTATGTATTATGTGTTCCAAATATGGACCAAATCGGACCACAAATACGATTTTTGTGAATATCACGATCATTGCGCCACCTAGCGGCGATTTCTTTCATAGGTCGCTTTCTATTCTTGTATGTATTATGTGTTCCAAATATGAGCCAAATCTGACCACAAATACGATTTTTGTATTTATTTCGATCCTTGCGCCACCTAGCGGCGATTTTTTTCATAGGTCGCTTTCTATTCTTGTATGTATTATGGTCCATATTTGGATGGACCAAATCGGACCACAAATATGATTTTTTTGAAAATTACGATCTTTACGCCACCTAGCGGCAATTTTTTTCATAGGTCGCTTTCTATTATTGTATGTATTATGTGTTCCAAATATGAGCCAAATCGGACTACAAATACGATTTTGTGATCATTTCGATCCTTGCGCCACCTAGCGGCGATTTTTTTCATAAGGTGCTTTCTATACTTGTATGTATTATGCGTTCCGGATATGAGCCAAATCGGACCACAAATAGGATTTTTGTGATTATTTGTGATTATTTCGATCCTTGCGCCACCCAGCGGCAATTTTTATCATAGGTCGTTTTCTACTCTTGTACCTATTATGTGTTCCAAATATGAGCCAAATCGGACCACAAACAGGATTTTTGTGAATATTTCGATCCTTGCGCCACCTAGTGGCGATTTCTTCATAGGTCGCTTTCTATTCTTATATGTATTATGTGTTCCGGATATGAGCCAAATCGGACCACAAATACGATTTTTGTGATTATTTCGATCCTTGCGCCACCTAGCGGCTATTTTTATCATAGGTCGCTTTCTACTCTTGTACGTATTTTGTGTTCCAAATATGAGCCAAATCGACCACAAGCACGATTTTTTCGAATATCTCGATCCTCGCGCCACCTAGTGCCGATTTTTTTTATAGGTCGCTTTCTATCCTTGTATGTCTTATGTGTTCCAAATATGAGCCAAATCGGACCACAAACAGGATTTTTGTGAATATTTCGATCCTTGCGCCACCGAGTGGCGATTTTTTTTATAAGTCGCTTTCTATACTTGTATGTATTATGTGTTCTGTATATGAGCCAAATCGGACCACAAATACGATTTTTGTTATTATTTCGATCCTTGCGCCACCTAGCGGCGATTTTTTTCATAGTTCGCTTTCTATTCTTGTACGCATTATGTGTTCCAAATATGAGCCAAATCAACCAAAACACGATTTTTGTGAATATCTTGATCCTTGCGCCACCTAACGGTGATTTTTTTATAGGTCGCTTTATATTCTTGTATGTATTATGTGTTCCGGATATTTTCATAGGTCGCTTTCTATTCTTGTATGTATTATGTGTCCCAAATATGGACCAAATCGGACCACAAATATGATTTTTTTTTTGAAAATCACGGTCTTTGCGCTACCTAGTGGTGATTTTTTTCATAGGTCGCTTTCTATTCTTGTATGTATTATGTGTTCCAAATATGAGCCAAATCGGACTACAAATACGATTTTTGTGAATATCTCGACCCTTGCGCCACCTAGTGGCTATTTTTTTATAGATCGATTTCTATTCTTGTATGTATTATGTGTGTAAATATGAGCCAAATCGGACCACAAATACGATTTTTGTGATTATTTCGATCCTTGCTCCACCTAGCGGCGATTTTTTCATAGGTCGCTTTCTATTCTTGTATGTATTATGTTTTCCAAATATGGACCAAATCGGACCACAAATACGATTTTTTTGAATATCACGATCATTGCGCTACCTAGCGGCGACTTCTTTCATAGGTCGCTTTCTATTCTTGTATGTATTATGTGTTTCGGATATGAGCCAAATCGGACCACAAATACGATTTTTGTGATTATTTCGATCCTTGCGCCACCTAGTGGCGATTTTACCATAGGTCGCTTTCTACTCTTGTACGTATTATGTGTTCCAAATATGAGCCAAATCGACCACAACCACGATTTTTGTGAATATATCGATCCTTGCGCCACATAGTGCCGATTTTTTTTATAGGTCGCTTTCTATCCTTGTATGTATTATGTGTTCCAAATATGAGCCAAATCTGACCACAAATAATATTTTTGTGATTATTTCGATCCTTGCGCCACCTGGCGGCGATTTTTATCATTAGTCGCTTTCTACTCTTGCACTTATTATGTATTCCAAATATGAGCCAAATCGGCCACAAACACGATTTTTGTAAATATCTCGATCCTTGCGCCACCTAGTGCCGATTTTTTTTATAGGCCGCTTTCTATCCTTGTATGTATTATGTGTTCCAAATATGAGCCAAATCGGACCACAAACAGGATTTTTGTGAATATTTCGATCCTTGCGCCACCTAGCGGCGATTTTTTCACAGGTCGCTTTCTATACTTGTATGTATTATGTGTTCCGTATATGAGCCAAATCGGACCACAAATACGATTTTTGTGATTATTTCGATCCTTGCGCCACCTAGCGGCGATTTTTTTCATAGGTCGCTTTCTATTCTTGTACGTATTATGTGTTCCAAATATGACCCAAAACGACCACAAACACGATTTTTGTGAATATCTTGATCCTTGCGCCACCTAGCGGTGATTTTTTATAGGTCCCTTTCTATACTTGTATGTATTATGTGTTCCGGATATGAGCCAAATCGGACCACAAATAAGATTTTTATGATTATTTCGATCCTTGCGCCAACTAGCGGCGATTTTTTTAATAGGTCGCTTTCTACTCTTGTACGTATTATGTGTTCCAAATATGGACCAAATCGGACCACAAATACGATTTTTTTGAATATCACGATTTTTGCGCCACCTAGCGGCCATTTCTTTCATAGGTCGCCTTCTATTCTTGTATGCATTATATGTTCCAAATATGAGCCAAATCGACCACAAACAGAATTTTTGTGAATATCTCGATCCTTGCGCCACCTAGTGGTGAGTTTTTATAGGTCGCTTTCTATACGTGTATGTATTATGTGTTGCAAATATGAGCCAAATCGGACCACAAACACGATTTTTGTGAATATCTAGATCCTTGCGCCACCTAGCGGCGATTTTTTTTCATAGGTCGCTTTCCATTCTATTATGTATTATGTGTTTCAAATATGAGCCAAATCGGACCACAAATACGATTTTTGTGATTATTTCGATCCTTGCGCCACCTAGCGGAGATTTTTTTCATAGGTCGCTTTTTATTCTTTTCCGTATTATGTGTTCCAAATATAAGCCAAATCGACCACAAACAGGATTTTTATGAATATCTCGATCCTTGCGCCACCTAGTGTCGATTTTTTTTCATAGGTCGCTTTCTATTCTTGTGTGTATTATGTGTTCCAAATGTGGACCAAATCGGACCACAAATATGATTTTTTTTGAAAATCACGATCTTTGCGCCACCTAGTGGTGATTTTTTTCATAGGTCGCTTTCTATTCTTGTATGTATTATGTGTTCCAAATACGAGCCAAATCGGAACACAAATACGATTTTTGTGAATATCTCGACCCTTGCGCCACCTAGTGGCTATTTTTTTATAGGTCGCTTTCTATTCTTGTATGTATTATGTGTTCCAAATATGAGCCAAATCGGACCACAAATACGATTTTTGTGATTATTTCGATCCTTGCTCCACCTAGCGGCGATTTTTTTCATTGGTCGCTTTCTATTAACGTATGTATTATTTGTTCCAAATATGGACCAAATCGGACCACAAATACGATTTTTTTGAATATCACGATCATTGCGCCACCTAGCAGCGATTTCTTTCATAGGTCGCTTCCTATTCTTGTATGTATTATGTGTTCCAAATATGAGCAAAATCTGACCACAAATACGATTTTTGTGATTATTTCGATCCTTGCGCCACCTAGCGGCGATTTTTTTTATAGGTCGCTTTCTATTCTTATATGTATTATGTGTTCCGGATATGAGCCAAATCGGACCACAAATATGATTTTTTTTGAAAATCACGGTCTTTGCGCCACCTAGTGGCGATTTTTCTCATAGGTCGCTTTCTATTCTTATATGTATTATGTGTTCCAAATATGAGCCAAATCGGACCACAAATACGATTTTTGTGAATATCTCGGCCCTTGCGCCACCTAGTGGCTATTTTTTATAGGTCGCTTTCTATTCTTGTATGTATTATGTGTTCCAAATATGAGCCAAATCGGACCACAAATACGATTTTTGTGATTATTTCGATCCTTGCTCCACCTAACGACGATTTTTTTCATAGGTCGTTTTCTATCCTTATATGTATTATGTGTTCCAAATAGGAGCCAAATCGGACCACAAACAGGATCTTTTTGAATATTTCGATCCTTGTGCCACCTAGTGGCAATTTTTTTCATAGGTCGCTTTCTATTCTTGTATGTATTATGTGTTCCAATTATGGACCAAATCGGACCAAAAATACGATTTTTTTGAATATCACGATCATTGCGCCACCTAGGGGCGATTTCTTTCATAGGTCGCTTTCTATTCTTGTATGTATTATGTGTTCCAAATATGAGCCAAATCGGACCACAAACAGGATTTTTGTGAATATTTCGATCCTTGCGCCACCTAGTGGCAATTTTTTTCATAGGTCGCTTTCTATTCTTGTATGTATTATGTGTTCCAGCTATGGACCAAAACGGACCACAAATACGATTTTTTTGAATATCACGATCATTGCGCCACCTAGCGGCGATTTCTTTCATAGGTCGCTTTCTATTCTTGTATGTATTATGTGTTCCAAATATGAGCCAAATCTGACCACAAATACGATTTTTGTGAATATTTCGATCCTTGCGCCACCTAGCGGCGTTTTTTTTCATAGGTCGCTTTCTATCCTTGTATGTATTATGTGTTCCAAATATGAGCCAAATCGGACCACAAATACGATTTTTGTGATTATTTCGATCCTCGCGCCAACTAGCGGCGATTTTTTCATAGGTCGCTTTCTATTCTTGTCCGTATTATGTGATCCAAATATGAGCCAAATCGACCACAAACAGGATTTTAATGAATATCTCGATCCTTGCGTCACCTAGTGGCGATTTCTTTCATAGGTCGCTTTCTATTCTTGTATGTATTATGTGTTCCAAATATGAGCCAAATCGGACAACAAATACGATTTTTGTGATTATTTCGATCCTTGCGCCACCTAGCGGCGATTTTTTCATAGGTCGCTTTCTATTCTTGTCCGTATTATGTGTTCCAAATATGAGCCAAATCGACCACAAACAGGATTTTAATGAATATCTCGATCTTTGCGCCACCTAGTGGCGATTTTTTTCATAGGTCGCTTTCTTTTCTTGTATGTACTATGTGTTCCAGATATGAACCAAATCGGACCACAAAAAGGATTTTTGTGATTATTTCGATCCCTCCGCCACCCAGCGGCGATTTTTTTCATAGGTCGATTTCTATTCTTGCACGTATTATGTGTTCCAAATATGAGCCTAATCGACCACAAAGAGAATTTTTGTGAATATCTCGATCCTTGCGCCACCTAGTAGTGATTTTTTATAGGTCGCTTTCTATACGTGTATGTATTATGTGTTGCACATATGAGCCAAATCGGACCACAAACACGATTTTTGTGAATATCTAGATCCTTGCGCCACCTAGCGGCGATTTTTTTCACATGTCGCTTTCTATTCTTGTATGTATTATGTGTTTCAAATATGAGCCAAATCGGACCACAAATACGATTTTTGTGATTATTTCGATCCTTGCGCCACCTAGCGGCGATTTTTTCATAGGTCTCTTTCTATTCTTGTATGTATTATGTGTTTCAGATATGAGCCAAATCGGACCACAAATACGATTTTTGTGATTATTTCGATCCTTGCTCCACCTAGCGGCGATTTTTTTCATAGGTCGCTTTCTATTCTGGTATGTATTATGTGTTCCAAATATGGACCAAATCGGACCACAAATACGATTTTTTTGAATATCACGATCATTGCGCCACCTAGCGGCGATTTCTTTCATAGGTCGCTTTCTATTCTTGTATGTATTATGTGTTCCAAATATGATCCAAATCTGACCACAAATACGATTTTTGTGATTATTTCGATCCTTGCGCCACCTAGCGGCGATTTTTTCATAGGTCGCCTTCTATTCTTATATGTATTATGTGTTCCGGATATGAGCCAAATCGGACCACAAATACGATTTTTATGATTATTCGATCCTTGCGCCACCTAGCGGCGATTTTTATCATAGGTCGCTTTCTACTCTTGTACCTATTATGTGTTCCAAATATGAGCCAAATCGACCACAAGCACGATTTTTGTGAATATCTCGACCCTTGCGCCACCTAGTGCCGATTTTTTTTATAGGCCGCTTTCTATCCTTGTATGTATTATGTGTTCCAAATATGAGCCAAATCGGACCACAAAGAGGATTTTTGTGAATATCTTGATCCTTGCGCCACCTAGCGGTGATTTTTTTATAGGTCGCTTTCTATTCTTTTATGTATTATGTGTTCCGGATATGAGCCAAATCGGACCACAAACAGGATTTTTATGAATATCTCGATCCTTGCGCCACCTAGTGTCGATTTTTTTTCATAGGTCGCTTTCTATTCTTGTATGTATTATGTGTTCCAAATGTGGACCAAATCGGACCACAAATATGATTTTTTTTGAAAATCACGATCTTTGCGCCACCTAGTGGTGATTTTTTTCATAGGTCGCTTTCTATTCTTGTATGTATTATGTGTTCCAAATACGAGCCAAATCGGAACACAAATACGATTTTTGTGAATATCTCGACCCTTGCGCCACCTAGTGGCTATTTTTTTATAGGTCGCTTTCTATTCTTGTATGTATTATGTGTTCCAAATATGAGCCAAATCGGACCACAAATACGATTTTTGTGATTATTTCGATCCTTGCTCCACCTAGCGGCGATTTTTTTCATTGGTCGCTTTCTATTAACGTATGTATTATTTGTTCCAAATATGGACCAAATCGGACCACAAATACGATTTTTTTGAATATCACGATCATTGCGCCACCTAGCAGCGATTTCTTTCATAGGTCGCTTCCTATTCTTGTATGTATTATGTGTTCCAAATATGAGCAAAATCTGACCACAAATACGATTTTTGTGATTATTTCGATCCTTGCGCCACCTAGCGGCGATTTTTTTTATAGGTCGCTTTCTATTCTTATATGTATTATGTGTTCCGGATATGAGCCAAATCGGACCACAAATATGATTTTTTTTGAAAATCACGGTCTTTGCGCCACCTAGTGGCGATTTTTCTCATAGGTCGCTTTCTATTCTTATATGTATTATGTGTTCCAAATATGAGCCAAATCGGACCACAAATACGATTTTTGTGAATATCTCGGCCCTTGCGCCACCTAGTGGCTATTTTTTATAGGTCGCTTTCTATTCTTGTATGTATTATGTGTTCCAAATATGAGCCAAATCGGACCACAAATACGATTTTTGTGATTATTTCGATCCTTGCTCCACCTAGCGACGATTTTTTTCATAGGTCGTTTTCTATCCTTATATGTATTATGTGTTCCAAATAGGAGCCAAATCGGACCACAAACAGGATTTTTTTGAATATTTCGATCCTTGTGCCACCTAGTGGCAATTTTTTTCATAGGTCGCTTTCTATTCTTGTATGTATTATGTGTTCCAATTATGGACCAAATCGGACCAAAAATACGATTTTTTTGAATATCACGATCATTGCGCCACCTAGGGGCGATTTCTTACATAGGTCGCTTTCTATTCTTGTATGTATTATGTGTTCCAAATATGAGCCAAATCGGACCACAAACAGGATTTTTGTGAATATTTCGATCCTTGCGCCACCTAGTGGCAATTTTTTTCATTGGTCGCTTTCTATTCTTGTATGTATTATGTGTTCCAGCTATGGACCAAATCGGACCACAAATACGATTTTTTGAATATCACGATCATTGCGCCACCTAGCGGCGATTTCTTTCATAGGTCGCTTTCTATTCTTGTATGTATTATGTGTTCCAAATATGAGCCAAATCTGACCACAAATACGATTTTTGTGAATATTTCGATCCTTGCGCCACCTAGCGGCGTTTTTTTTCATAGGTCGCTTTCTATCCTTGTATGTATTATGTGTTCCAAATATGAGCCAAATCGGACCACAAATACGATTTTTGTGATTATTTCGATCCTTGCGCCAACTAGCGGCGATTTTTTCATAGGTCGCTTTCTATTCTTGTCCGTATTATGTGTTCCAAATATGAGCCAAATCGACCACAAACAGGATTTTAATGAATATCTCGATCCTTGCGTCACCTAGTGGCGATTTCTTTCATAGGTCGCTTTCTATTCTTGTATGTATTATGTGTTCCAAATATGAGCCAAATCGCACAACAAATACGATTTTTGTGATTATTTCGATCCTTGCGCCACCTAGCGGCGATTTTTTCATAGGTCGCTTTCTATTCTTGTCCGTATTATGTGTTCCAAATATGAGCCAAATCGACCACAAACAGGATTTTAATGAATATCTCGATCTTTGCGCCACCTAGTGGCGATTTTTTTCATAGGTCGCTTTCTTTTCTTGTATGTACTATGTGTTCCAGATATGAACCAAATCGGACCACAAAAAGGATTTTTGTGATTATTTCGATCCCTCCGCCACCCAGCGGCGATTTTTTTCATAGGTCGATTTCTATTCTTGCACGTATTATGTGTTCCAAATATGAGCCTAATCGACCACAAACAGAATTTTTGTGAATATCTCGATCCTTGCGCCACCTAGTGGTGATTTTTTATAGGTCGCTTTCTATACGTGTATGTATTATGTGTTGCAAATATGAGCCAAATCGGACCACAAACACGATTTTTGTGAATATCTAGATCCTTGCGCCACCTAGCGGCGATTTTTTTCACATGTCGCTTTCTATTCTTGTATGTATTATGTGTTTCAAATATGAGCCAAATCGGACCACAAATACGATTTTTGTGATTATTTCGATCCTTGCGCCACCTAGCGGCGATTTTTTCATAGGTCGCTTTCTATTCTTGTATGTATTATGTGTTTCAGATATGAGCCAAATCGGACCACAAATACGATTTTTGTGATTATTTCGATCCTTGCTCCACCTAGCGGCGATTTTTTTCATAGGTCGCTTTCTATTCTGGTATGTATTATGTGTTCCAAATATGGACCAAATCGGACCACAAATACGATTTTTTTGAATATCACGATCATTGCGCCACCTAGCGGCGATTTCTTTCATAGGTCGCTTTCTATTCTTGTATGTATTATGTGTTCCAAATATGATCCAAATCTGACCACAAATACGATTTTTGTGATTATTTCGATCCTTGCGCCACCTAGCGGCGATTTTTTCATAGGTCGCCTTCTATTCTTATATGTATTATGTGTTCCGGATATGAGCCAAATCGGACCACAAATACGATTTTTATGATTATTCGATCCTTGCGCCACCTAGCGGCGATTTTTATCATAGGTCGCTTTCTACTCTTGTACCTATTATGTGTTCCAAATATGAGCCAAATCCACCACAAGCACGATTTTTGTGAATATCTCGACCCTTGCGCCATCTAGTGCCGATTTTTTTTATAGGCCGCTTTCTATCCTTGTATGTATTATGTGTTCCAAATATGAGCCAAATCGGACCACAAAGAGGATTTTTGTGAATATCTTGATCCTTGCGCCACCTAGCGGTGATTTTTTTATAGGTCGCTTTCTATTCTTTTATGTATTATGTGTTCCGGATATGAGCCAAATCGGACCACAAACAGGATTTTTATGAATATCTCGATCCTTGCGCCACCTAGTGTCGATTTTTTTTCATAGGTCGCTTTCTATTCTTGTATGTATTATGTGTTCCAAATGTGGACCAAATCGGACCACAAATATGATTTTTTTTGAAAATCACGATCTTTGCGCCACCTAGTGGTGATTTTTTTCATAGGTCGCTTTCTATTCTTGTATGTATTATGTGTTCCAAATACGAGCCAAATCGGAACACAAATACGATTTTTGTGAATATCTCGACCCTTGCGCCACCTAGTGGCTATTTTTTTATAGGTCGCTTTCTATTCTTGTATGTATTATGTGTTCCAAATATGAGCCAAATCGGACCACAAATACGATTTTTGTGATTATTTCGATCCTTGCTCCACCTAGCGGCGATTTTTTTCATTGGTCGCTTTCTATTAACGTATGTATTATTTGTTCCAAATATGGACCAAATCGGACCACAAATACGATTTTTTTGAATATCACGATCATTGCGCCACCTAGCAGCGATTTCTTTCATAGGTCGCTTCCTATTCTTGTATGTATTATGTGTTCCAAATATGAGCAAAATCTGACCACAAATACGATTTTTGTGATTATTTCGATCCTTGCGCCACCTAGCGGCGATTTTTTTTATAGGTCGCTTTCTATTCTTATATGTATTATGTGTTCCGGATATGAGCCAAATCGGACCACAAATATGATTTTTTTTGAAAATCACGGTCTTTGCGCCACCTAGTGGCGATTTTTCTCATAGGTCGCTTTCTATTCTTATATGTATTATGTGTTCCAAATATGAGCCAAATCGGACCACAAATACGATTTTTGTGAATATCTCGGCCCTTGCGCCACCTAGTGGCTATTTTTTATAGGTCGCTTTCTATTCTTGTATGTATTATGTGTTCCAAATATGAGCCAAATCGGACCACAAATACGATTTTTGTGATTATTTCGATCCTTGCTCCACCTAGCGACGATTTTTTTCATAGGTCGTTTTCTATCCTTATATGTATTATGTGTTCCAAATAGGAGCCAAATCGGACCACAAACAGGATTTTTTTGAATATTTCGATCCTTGTGCCACCTAGTGGCAATTTTTTTCATAGGTCGCTTTCTATTCTTGTATGTATTATGTGTTCCAATTATGGACCAAATCGGACCAAAAATACGATTTTTTTGAATATCACGATCATTGCGCCACCTAGGGGCGATTTCTTACATAGGTCGCTTTCTATTCTTGTATGTATTATGTGTTCCAAATATGAGCCACATCGGACCACAAACAGGATTTTTGTGAATATTTCGATCCTTGCGCCACCTAGTGGCAATTTTTTTCATTGGTCGCTTTCTATTCTTGTATGTATTATGTGTTCCAGCTATGGACCAAATCGGACCACAAATACGATTTTTTGAATATCACGATCATTGCGCCACCTAGCGGCGATTTCTTTCATAGGTCGCTTTCTATTCTTGTATGTATTATGTGTTCCAAATATGAGCCAAATCTGACCACAAATACGATTTTTGTGAATATTTCGATCCTTGCGCCACCTAGCGGCGTTTTTTTTCATAGGTCGCTTTCTATCCTTGTATGTATTATGTGTTCCAAATATGAGCCAAATCGGACCACAAATACGATTTTTGTGATTATTTCGATCCTTGCGCCAACTAGCGGCGATTTTTTCATAGGTCGCTTTCTATTCTTGTCCGTATTATGTGTTCCAAATATGAGCCAAATCGACCACAAACAGGATTTTAATGAATATCTCGATCCTTGCGTCACCTAGTGGCGATTTCTTTCATAGGTCGCTTTCTATTCTTGTATGTATTATGTGTTCCAAATATGAGCCAAATCGCACAACAAATACGATTTTTGTGATTATTTCGATCCTTGCGCCACCTAGCGGCGATTTTTTCATAGGTCGCTTTCTATTCTTGTCCGTATTATGTGTTCCAAATATGAGCCAAATCGACCACAAACAGGATTTTAATGAATATCTCGATCTTTGCGCCACCTAGTGGCGATTTTTTTCATAGGTCGCTTTCTTTTCTTGTATGTACTATGTGTTCCAGATATGAACCAAATCGGACCACAAAAAGGATTTTTGTGATTATTTCGATCCCTCCGCCACCCAGCGGCGATTTTTTTCATAGGTCGATTTCTATTCTTGCACGTATTATGTGTTCCAAATATGAGCCTAATCGACCACAAACAGAATTTTTGTGAATATCTCGATCCTTGCGCCACCTAGTGGTGATTTTTTATAGGTCGCTTTCTATACGTGTATGTATTATGTGTTGCAAATATGAGCCAAATCGGACCACAAACACGATTTTTGTGAATATCTAGATCCTTGCGCCACCTAGCGGCGATTTTTTTCACATGTCGCTTTCTATTCTTGTATGTATTATGTGTTTCAAATATGAGCCAAATCGGACCACAAATACGATTTTTGTGATTATTTCGATCCTTGCGCCACCTAGCGGCGATTTTTTCATAGGTCGCTTTCTATTCTTGTATGTATTATGTGTTTCAGATATGAGCCAAATCGGACCACAAATACGATTTTTGTGATTATTTCGATCCTTGCTCCACCTAGCGGCGATTTTTTTCATAGGTCGCTTTCTATTCTGGTATGTATTATGTGTTCCAAATATGGACCAAATCGGACCACAAATACGATTTTTTTGAATATCACGATCATTGCGCCACCTAGCGGCGATTTCTTTCATAGGTCGCTTTCTATTCTTGTATGTATTATGTGTTCCAAATATGATCCAAATCTGACCACAAATACGATTTTTGTGATTATTTCGATCCTTGCGCCACCTAGCGGCGATTTTTTCATAGGTCGCCTTCTATTCTTATATGTATTATGTGTTCCGGATATGAGCCAAATCGGACCACAAATACGATTTTTATGATTATTCGATCCTTGCGCCACCTAGCGGCGATTTTTATCATAGGTCGCTTTCTACTCTTGTACCTATTATGTGTTCCAAATATGAGCCAAATCCACCACAAGCACGATTTTTGTGAATATCTCGACCCTTGCGCCATCTAGTGCCGATTTTTTTTATAGGCCGCTTTCTATCCTTGTATGTATTATGTGTTCCAAATATGAGCCAAATCGGACCACAAAGAGGATTTTTGTGAATATCTTGATCCTTGCGCCACCTAGCGGTGATTTTTTTATAGGTCGCTTTCTATTCTTTTATGTATTATGTGTTCCGGATATGAGCCAAATCGGACCACAAACACGATTTTTATGATTATTTCGATCCTTGCGCCACCTAGCGGCGATTTTTTTAAAAGGTCGCTTTCTATTCTTGTACGTATTATGTGTTCCAAATATGGACCAATTGGGACCACAAATACGATTTTTTTGAATATCACGATCTTTGCGCCACCTAGCGGCCATTTCTTTCATAGGTCGCTTTCTATTCTTGTATGTATTATGTGTTCCAAATATGAGCCAAATCTGACCACAGATAAGATTTTTGTTATTATTTCGATCCTTGCGCCACCTAGCGGCGATTTTTTTCATAGGTCGCTTTCTATTCTTATATGTATTATGTGTTCCGGATATGAGCCAAATCGGACCACAAATACGATTTTTGTGATTATTTCGATCCTTGCGCCACCTAGCGCCGATTTTTTTCATGGGTCGCTTTTTATTCTTGTCGGTATTATGTGTTCCAAATATAAGCAAAATCGACCACAAACAGGATTTTAATGTATATCTCGATCCTTGCGCCACCTAGTGGCGATTTTTTTTTATAGGTCGCTTTCTATTCTTGCATGTATTATGTGTTCCAAATATGGACCAAATCGGACCACAAATATGATTTTTTTTGAAAATCACGGTCTTTGCGCCACCTAGTGGCGATTTTTTTCATAGGTCGCTTTCTATTCTTATATGCATTATGTGTTCCAAATATGAGCCAAATCGGACCACAAATACGATTTTTGTGAATATCTCGACCCTTGCGCCACCTAGTGGCTATTTTTTATAGGTCGCTTTCTATTCTTGTATGTATTATGTGTTCCAAATATGAGCCAAATCGGACCACAAATACGATTTTTGTGATTATTTCGATCCTTGCTCCACCTAGCGACGATTTTTTTCATAGGTCGTTTCCTATCCTTATATGTATTATGTGTTCCAAATATGAGCCAAATCGGACCACAAACAGGATTTTTGTGAATATTTCGATCCTTGTGCCACCTAGTGGCAATTTTTTTCATAGGTCGCTTTCTATTCTTGTATGTATTATGTGTTCCAATTATGGACCAAATCGGACCACAAATACGATTTTTGTGATTATTTCGATCCTTGCTCCACCTAGCGGCGATTTTTTTCATTGGTCGCTTTCTATTAACGTATGTATTATTTGTTCCAAATATGGACCAAATCGGACCACAAATACGATTTTTTTGAATATCACGATCATTGCGCCACCTAGCAGCGATTTCTTTCATAGGTCGCTTCCTATTCTTGTATGTATTATGTGTTCCAAATATGAGCAAAATCTGACCACAAATACGATTTTTGTGATTATTTCGATCCTTGCGACACCTAGCGGCGATTTTTTTTATAGGTCGCTTTCTATTCTTATATGTATTATGTGTTCCGAATATGAGCCAAATCGGACCACAAATATGATTTTTTTTGAAAATCACGGTCTTTGCGCCACCTAGTGGCGATTTTTCTCATAGGTCGCTTTCTATTCTTATATGTATTATGTGTTCCAAATATGAGCCAAATCGGACCACAAATACGATTTTTGTGAATATCTCGACCCTTGCGCCACCTAGTAGCTATTTTTTATAGGTCGCTTTCTATTCTTGTATGTATTATGTGTTCCAAATATGAGCCAAATCGGACCACAAATACGATTTTTGTGATTATTTCGATCCTTGCTCCACCTAGCGACGATTTTTTTCATAGGTCGTTTTCTATCCTTATATGTATTATGTGTTCCAAATAGGAGCCAAATCGGACCACAAACAGGATTTTTTTGAATATTTCGATCCTTGTGCCACCTAGTGGCAATTTTTTTCATAGGTCGCTTTCTATTCTTGTATGTATTATGTGTTCCAATTATGGACCAAATCGGACCACAAATACGATTTTTTTGAATATCACGATCATTGCGCCACCTAGGGGCGATTTCTTTCATAGGTCGCTTTCTATTCTTGTATGTATTATGTGTTCCAAATATGAGCCAAATCGGACCACAAATACGATTTTTGTGATTATTTCGATCCTTGCGCCAACTAGCGGCGATTTTTTCATAGGTCGCTTTCTATTCTTGTCCGTATTATGTGTTCCAAATATGAGCCAAATCGACCACAAACAGGATTTTAATGAATATCTCGATCCTTGTGTCACCTAGTGGCGATTTCTTTCATAGGTCGCTTTCTATTCTTGTATGTATTATGTGTTCCAAATATGAGCCAAATCGGACAACAAATACGATTTTTGTGATTATTTCGATCCTTGCGCCACCTAGCGGCGATTTTTTCATAGGTCGCTTTCTATTCTTGTCCGTATTATGTGTTCCAAATATGAGCCAAATCGACCACAAACAGGATTTTAATGAATATCTCGATCTTTGCGCCACCTAGTGGCGATTTTTTTCATAGGTCGATTTCTATTCTTGCACGTATTATGTGTTCCAAATATGAGCCTAATCGACCACAAACAGAATTTTTGTGAATATCTCGATCCTTGCGCCACCTAGTGGTGATTTTTTATAGGTCGCTTTCTATACGTGTATGTATTATATGTTGCAAATATGAGCCAAATCGGACCACAAACACGATTTTTGTGAATATCTAGATCCTTGCGCCACCTAGCGGCGATTTTTTTCATATGTCGCTATCTATTCTTGTATGTATTATGTGTTTCAAATATGAGCCAAATCGGACCACAAATACGATTTTTGTGATTATTTCGATCCTTGCGCCACCTAGCGGCGATTTTTTCATAGGTCGCTTTCTATTCTTATATGTATTATGTGTTCCGGATATGAGCCAAATCGGACCACAAACACGATTTTTATGATTATTTCGATCCTTGCGCCACCTAGCGGCGATTTTTTTAAAAGGTCGCTTTCTATTCTTGTACGTATTATGTGTTCCAAATATGGACCAATTGGGACCACAAATACGATTTTTTTGAATATCACGACCTTTGCGCCACCTAGCGGCCATTTCTTTCATAGGTCGCTTTCTATTCTTGTATGTATTATGTGTTTCAAATATGAGCCAAATCGGACCACAAATACGATTTTTGTGATTATTTCGATCCTTGCGCCACCTAGCGGCGATTTTTTTCATATGTCGCTTTCTATTCTTGTATGTATTATGTGTTTCAAATATGAGCCAAATCGGACCACAAATACGATTTTTGTGATTATTTCGATCCTTGCGCCACCTAGTGGCGATTTTTTTCATAGGTCGCTTTCTTTTCTTCTATGTACTATGTGTTCCAGATATGAACCAAATCGGACCACAAAAAGGATTTTTGTGATTATTTCGATCCCTCCGCCACCCAGCGGCGATTTTTTTCATAGGTCGATTTCTATTCTTGCACGTATTATGTGTTCCAAATATGAGCCTAATCGACCACAAACAGAATTTTTGTGAATATCTTGATCCTTGCGCCACCTAGCGGTGATTTTTTTATAGGTCGCTTTCTATTCTTTTATGTATTATGTGTTCCGGATATGAGCCAAATCGGACCACAAACACGATTTTTATGATTATTTCGATCCTTGCGCCACCTAGCGGCGATTTTTTTAAAAGGTCGCTTTCTATTCTTGTACGTATTATGTGTTCCAAATATGGACCAATTGGGACCACAAATACGATTTTTTTGAATATCACGATCTTTGCGCCACCTAGCGGCCATTTCTTTCATAGGTCGCTTTCTATTCTTGTATGTATTATGTGTTCCAAATATGAGCCAAATCTGACCACAGATAAGATTTTTGTTATTATTTCGATCCTTGCGCCACCTAGCGGCGATTTTTTTCATAGGTCGCTTTCTATTCTTATATGTATTATGTGTTCCGGATATGAGCCAAATCGGACCACAAATACGATTTTTGTGATTATTTCGACCCTTGCGCCACCTAGCGCCGATTTTTTTCATGGGTCGCTTTTTATTCTTGTCCGTATTATGTGTTCCAAATATAAGCAAAATCGACCACAAACAGGATTTTAATGTATATCTCAATCCTTGCGCCGCCTAGTGGCGATTTTTTTTCATAGGTCGCTTTCTATTCTTGCATGTATTATGTGTTCCAAATATGGACCAAATCGGACCACAAATATGATTTTTTTTGAAAATCACGGTCTTTGCGCCACCTAGTGGCGATTTTTTTCATAGGCCGCTTTCTATTCTTATATGTATTATGTGTTCCAAATATGAGCCATATCGGACCACAAATACGATTTTTGTGAATATCTCGACCCTTGCGCCACCTAGTGGCTATTTTTTATAGGTCGCTTTCTATTCTTGTATGTATTATGTGTTCCAAATATGAGCCAAATCGGACCACAAATACGATTTTTGTGATTATTTCGATCCTTGCTCCACCTAGCGACGATTTTTTTCATAGGTCGTTTTCTATCCTTATATGTATTATGTGTTCCAAATATGAGCCAAATCGGACCACAAACAGGATTTTTGTGAATATTTCGATCCTTGTGCCACCTAGTGGCAATTTTTTTCATAGGTCGCTTTCTATTCTTGTATGTATTATGTGTTCCAATTATGGACCAAATCGGACCACAAATACGATTTTTTTGAATATCACGATCATTGCGCCACCTAGGGGCGATTTCTTTCATAGGTCGCTTTCTATTCTTGTATGTATTATGTGTTCCAAATATGAGCCAAATCGGACCACAAACAGGATTTTTGTGAATATTTCGATCCTTGCGCCACCTAGTGGCAATTTTTTTCATAGGTCGCTTTCTATTCTTGTATGTATTATGTGTTCCAATTATGGACCAAATCGGACCACAAATACGATTTTTTTGAATATCACGATCATTGCGCCACCTAGCGGCGATTTCTTTCATAGGTCGCTTTCTATTCTTGTATGTATTATGTGTTCCAAATATGAGCCAAATCAGACCACAAATACGATTTTTGTGAATATTTCGATCTTGCGCCACCTAGCGGCGTTTTTTTTCATAGGTCGCTTTCTATCCTTGTATGTATTATGTGTTCCAAATATGAGCCAAATCGGACCACAAATACGGTTTTTGTGATTATTTCGATCCTTGCGCAACTAGCGGCGATTTTTTTCATAGGTCGCTTTCTATTCTTGTCCGTATTATGTGTTCCAAATATGAGCCAAATCGACCACAAACAGATTTTAATGAATATCTCGATCCTTGCGTCACCTAGTGGCGATTTCTTTCATAGGTCGCTTTCTATTCTTGTATGTATTATGTGTTCAAAATATGAGCCAAATCGGACAACAAATACGATTTTTATGATTATTTCGATCCTTGCGCCACCTAGCGGCGATTTTTTCATAGGTCGCTTTCTATTCCAAATATGAGCCAAATTGGACCACAAATACGATTTTTGTGATTATTTCGATCCTTGCTCCACCTAGCGACGATTTTTTTCATAGGTCGCTTTTTATTCTTGTCCGTATTATGTGTTCCAAATATAAGCAAAATCGACCACAAACAGGATTTTAATGTATATCTCGATCCTTGCGCCACCTAGTGGCGATTTTTTTTCATAGGTCGCTTTCTATTCTTGCATGTATTATGTGTTCCAAATATGGACCAAATCGCACCACAAATAAGATTGAATATCACGATCATTGCGCCACCTAGCGGAGACTTCTTTCATAGGTCGCTTTCTATTCTTGTATGTATTATGTGTTCCAAATATGAGCCAAATCGGACCACAAATACGATTTTTGTGAATATCTCGACCCTTGCGCCACCTAGTGGCTATTTTTTGTAGGTCGCTTTCTATTCTTGTATGTATTATGTGTTCCAAATATGAGCCAAATCGGACCACAAACAGGATTTTTGTGAATATTTCGATCCTAGCGCCACCTAGTGGCAATTTTTTTCATAGGTCGCTTTCTATTCTTGTATGTATTATGTGTTCCAATTATGGACCAAATCGGACCACAAATACGATTTTTTTGAATATCACGATCATTGCGCCACCTAGCGGCGATTTCTTTCATAGGTCGCTTTCTATTCTTGTATGTATTACTTACTTACTTACTTAATTGGCGCTTAACCGTCTAAACGGTTATGGCCGTCCAACAAGGCGCGCCAGTCGCTCCTTCGCTCCGCCAACCGGCGCCAATTGGTCACACCAAGGGAGTTTAAATTGTTTTAAACCTGGTCCTTCCAACGGAGTGGGGGCCGCCCTCTACCTCTGCTTCCATAGGCGGGTTCCGATAGAAACACTTTCTTGGCCGGAGCATCATCTTTCATTCGCATAACATGGCCTAGCCAGCGCAGCCGCTGCGTTTTAATTCGCTGGACTATGTTGATGTCTGCGTATAGCTCGTACAGCTCATCATTAAATCTTCTTCGGTACTCGCCATCGCCAACGCGTAGAGGTCCATAAATTTTTCGAAGAACTTTTCTCTCGAACACTCCCAAAGCCGCTTCATCTGCTGTTGTCATGGTCCATGCTTCTGCCCCATATAGCAGGACGGGTACGATAAGTGACTTGTAGAGTATGATTTTCGTTCGCCGAGAGAGGACTTTACTTTTCAATTGCCTACCTAGTCCAAAGTAGCATTTATTGGCAAGATTGATTCTTCGCTGGATTTCAGTGCTGATGTTGTTGCTAATGTTGATGCTGGTTCCCAAATAAACGAAGTCTTTTACTATTTCGAAATTATGGCTGCCAACAGTAGCGTGGTTGCCAAGGCGCATATGCGCTGACTCTTTGCTCGATGACAGCAGGTACTTCGTTTTGTCCTCAGTTCTTTCATTGGTCGCTTTCTATTCATGTATGTATTATGTGTTCCAAATATGAGCCAAATCGGACCACAAATACGATTTTTGTGAATATCTCGACCCTTGCGCCACCTAGTGGCTATTTTTTATAGGTCGCTTTCTATTCTTGTATGTATTATGTGTTCCAAATATGAGCCAAATCGCACCACAAACAGGATTTTTGTGAATATTTCGATCCTAGCGCCACCTAGTGGCAATTTTTTTCATAGGTCGCTTTCTATTCTTGTATGTATTATGTGTTCCAAATATGGGCCAAATCGACCACAAGCACGATTTTTGTGAATATCTCGATCCTTGCGCCACATAGTGCCGATTTATTTTATAGGTCGCTTTCTATCCTTGTATGTTGTATTATGTGTTCCAAATATGAGCCAAATCGGACCACAAACAGGATTTTTGTGAATATTTCGATCCTAGCGCCACCTAGTGGCAATTTTTTTCATAGGACGCTTTCTATTCTTGTATGTATTATGTGTTCCAATTATGGACCAAATCGGACCACAAATACGATTTTTTTGAATATCACGATCATTGCGCCACCTAGCGGCGATTTTTTTTCATAGGTCGCTTTCTATTCTTGTATCTATTATGTGTTCCAAATATGAGCCAAATCGGACAACAAATACGATTTTTGTGATTATTTCGATCCTTGCGCCACCTAGCGGCGACTTTTTCATAGGTCGCTTTCTATTCTTGTCCGTATTATGTGTTCCAAATATGAGCCAAATCGACCACAAACAGGATTTTAATGAATTTCTCGATCCTTGCGCCACCTAGCGGCGATTTTTTTTATAGGTCGCTTTCTATTCTTGTATGTATTATGTGTTTCAAATATGAGCCAAATCGGACCACAAATACGATTTTTGTGATTATTTCGATCCTTGCGCCACCTAGAGGCGATTTTTTCATAAGTCGCTTTCTTTACTTGTATGTATTATGTGTTCCGGATATGAGCCAAATCGGACCACAAATACGATTTTTGTGTTTATTTCGATCCTTGCGCCACCTAGCGGCGATTTTTATCATAGGTCGCTTTCTACTCTTGCACTTATTATGTATTCCAAATATGAGCCAAATCGACCACAAACACGATTTTTGTGAATATCTCGATCCTTGCGCCACCTAGTGCCGATTTTTTATAGGTCGCTTTCTACCCTTGTATGTATTATGTGTTCCAAATATGAGCCAAATCGGACCACAAAGAGGATTTTTGTGAATATTTCGATCCTTGCGCCACCTAGCGGCGATTTTTTTCATAGGTCGCTTTCTATTCTTGTATGTATTATGTGTTCCGGATATGAGCCAAATCGGACCACAAATACGATTTTTATGATTGTTTCGATCCTTGCGCCACCTATCGGCAATTTTTTAATAGGTCGCTTTCTATTCTTGTACGTATTATGTGTTCCAAATATGGACCAAATCGGACCACAAATACGATTTTTGTGAATATCTTGATCCTTGCGCCACCTAGCGGTGATTTTTTTATAGGTCGCTTTCTATTCTTGTATGTATTATGTGTTCCGGATATGAGCCAAGTCGGACCACAAATACGATTTTTATGATTATTTCGATTCTTGCGCCACCTATCGGCGATTTTTTAATAGGTCGCTTTCTATTCTTGTACGTATTATGCGTTCCAAATATGGACCAAATCGGACCACAAATACGATTTTTTTAATATCACGATCTTTGCGCCACCTAGCGGCCATTTATTTCATAGGTCGCTTTCTATTCTTGTATGTATTATGTGTTCCAAATATGAGCCAAATCTGACCACAAATAAGATTTTTGTGATTATTTCGATCCTTGCGCCACCTAGCGGCGATTTTTTTCATAGGTCGCTTTCTATTCTTATATGTATTATGTGTTCCGGATATGAGCCAAATCGGACCACAAATACGATTTTCGTGATTATTTCGATCCTTGCGCCACCTAGCGGCGATTTTTTTCATAGGTCGCTTTCTATTCTTGTACGTATTATGTGTTCCAAATATGAGCCAAATCGACCACAAACACGATTTTTGTGAATATCTTGATCCTTGCGCCACCTAGCGGTGATTTTTTTATAGGTCGCTTTCTATTCTTGTATGTATTATGTGTTCCGGATATGAGCGAAATCGGACCACAAATACGATTTTTTTGAAAATCACGATCTTTGCGCCACCTAGTGGCGATTTTTTTTCATAGGTCGCTTTCTATTCTTGTATGTATTATGTGTTCCAAATATGAGCCAAATCGGACCACAAATACCATTTTTGTGAATATCTCGACGCTTGCGCCACCTAGTGGCATTTTTTTATAGGTCGCTTTCTATTCTTGTATGTATTATGTGTTCCAAATATGAGCCAAATCGGACCAAAAATACGATTTTTGTGATTATTTCGGTCCTTGCTCCACCTAACAGCGATTTTTTTCATAGGTCGCTTTCTACTCTTGTACCTATTATGTGTTCCAAATATGAGGCAAATCGACCACAAGCACGATTTTTGTGAATATCTCCATCCATCCGCCACCTAGTGCCGATTTTTTTTATAGGTCGCTTTCTATCCTTGTATGTATTACGTGTTCCAAATATGAGCCAAATCGGACCACAAACAGGATTTTTGTGAATATTTCGATCCTTGCGCCACCTAGTGGCGATTTTTTCATAGGTCGCTTTCTATTCTTATATGTATTATGTGTTCCGGATATGAGCCAAATCGGACCACAAATACGATTTTTGTGATTATTTCGATCCTTGCGCCACCTAGCGGCTATTTTTATCATATGTCGCTTTCTACTCTTGTACGTATTATGTGTTCCAAATATGAGCCAAATCGACCACAAGCACGATTTTTGTGAATATCTCGATCCTTGCGCCACCTAGTGCCGATTTTTTTTATAGTTCGCTTTCTATACTTGTATGTATTATGTGTTCCAAATATGAGCCAAATCGGACCACAAACAGGATTTTTGTGAATATTTCGATCCTTGCGCCACCTATTGGTGATTTTTTATCATAGGTCGCTTTCTACTCTTGTACCTATTATGTGTTCCAAATATGAGCCAAATCGACCACAAGCACAATTTTTGTGAATATCTCGATCCCTGCGCCATCTAGTGCCGATTTTTTTTATAGGTCGCGTTCTATCATTGTATGTATTATGTGTTCCAAATATGAGCCAAATCGGACCACAAACAGGATTTTTGTGAACATTTCGATCCTTGCACCACCTAGCGGCGATTTTTTTCATAGGTCGCTTTCTATTCTTGTATGTATTATGTGTTCCAAATATGGACCAAATCGGACCACAAATACGATTTTTGTGAATATCACGATCATTGCGCCACCTAGCGGCGATTTCTTTCATAGGTCGCTTTCTATTCTTGTATGTATTATGTGTTCCAAATATGAGCCAAATCTGACCACAAATACGATTTTTGTATTTATTTCGATCCTTGCGCCACCTAGCGGCGATTTTTTTCATAGGTCGCTTTCTATTCTTGTATGTATTATGGTCCATATTTGGATGGACCAAATCGGACCACAAATATGATTTTTTTGAAAATTACGATCTTTACGCCACCTAGCGGCAATTTTTTTCATAGGTCGCTTTCTATTATTGTATGTATTATGTGTTCCAAATATGAGCCAAATCGGACTACAAATACGATTTTGTGATCATTTCGATCCTTGCGCCACCTAGCGGCGATTTTTTTCATAAGGTGCTTTCTATACTTGTATGTATTATGCGTTCCGGATATGAGCCAAATCGGACCACAAATAGGATTTTTGTGATTATTTGTGATTATTTCGATCCTTGCGCCACCCAGCGGCAATTTTTATCATAGGTCGTTTTCTACTCTTGTACCTATTATGTGTTCCAAATATGAGCCAAATCGGACCACAAACAGGATTTTTGTGAATATTTCGATCCTTGCGCCACCTAGTGGCGATTTCTTCATAGGTCGCTTTCTATTCTTATATGTATTATGTGTTCCGGATATGAGCCAAATCGGACCACAAATACGATTTTTGTGATTATTTCGATCCTTGCGCCACCTAGCGGCTATTTTTATCATAGGTCGCTTTCTACTCTTGTACGTATTTTGTGTTCCAAATATGAGCCAAATCGACCACAAGCACGATTTTTTCGAATATCTCGATCCTCGCGCCACCTAGTGCCGATTTTTTTTATAGGTCGCTTTCTATCCTTGTATGTCTTATGTGTTCCAAATATGAGCCAAATCGGACCACAAACAGGATTTTTGTGAATATTTCGATCCTTGCGCCACCGAGTGGCGATTTTTTTTATAAGTCGCTTTCTATACTTGTATGTATTATGTGTTCTGTATATGAGCCAAATCGGACCACAAATACGATTTTTGTTATTATTTCGATCCTTGCGCCACCTAGCGGCGATTTTTTTCATAGTTCGCTTTCTATTCTTGTACGCATTATGTGTTCCAAATATGAGCCAAATCAACCAAAACACGATTTTTGTGAATATCTTGATCCTTGCGCCACCTAACGGTGATTTTTTTATAGGTCGCTTTATATTCTTGTATGTATTATGTGTTCCGGATATTTTCATAGGTCGCTTTCTATTCTTGTATGTATTATGTGTCCCAAATATGGACCAAATCGGACCACAAATATGATTTTTTTTTTGAAAATCACGGTCTTTGCGCTACCTAGTGGTGATTTTTTTCATAGGTCGCTTTCTATTCTTGTATGTATTATGTGTTCCAAATATGAGCCAAATCGGACTACAAATACGATTTTTGTGAATATCTCGACCCTTGCGCCACCTAGTGGCTATTTTTTTATAGATCGATTTCTATTCTTGTATGTATTATGTGTGTAAATATGAGCCAAATCGGACCACAAATACGATTTTTGTGATTATTTCGATCCTTGCTCCACCTAGCGGCGATTTTTTCATAGGTCGCTTTCTATTCTTGTATGTATTATGTTTTCCAAATATGGACCAAATCGGACCACAAATACGATTTTTTTGAATATCACGATCATTGCGCTACCTAGCGGCGACTTCTTTCATAGGTCGCTTTCTATTCTTGTATGTATTATGTGTTTCGGATATGAGCCAAATCGGACCACAAATACGATTTTTGTGATTATTTCGATCCTTGCGCCACCTAGTGGCGATTTTACCATAGGTCGCTTTCTACTCTTGTACGTATTATGTGTTCCAAATATGAGCCAAATCGACCACAACCACGATTTTTGTGAATATATCGATCCTTGCGCCACATAGTGCCGATTTTTTTTATAGGTCGCTTTCTATCCTTGTATGTATTATGTGTTCCAAATATGAGCCAAATCTGACCACAAATAATATTTTTGTGATTATTTCGATCCTTGCGCCACCTGGCGGCGATTTTTATCATTAGTCGCTTTCTACTCTTGCACTTATTATGTATTCCAAATATGAGCCAAATCGGCCACAAACACGATTTTTGTAAATATCTCGATCCTTGCGCCACCTAGTGCCGATTTTTTTTATAGGCCGCTTTCTATCCTTGTATGTATTATGTGTTCCAAATATGAGCCAAATCGGACCACAAACAGGATTTTTGTGAATATTTCGATCCTTGCGCCACCTAGCGGCGATTTTTTCACAGGTCGCTTTCTATACTTGTATGTATTATGTGTTCCGTATATGAGCCAAATCGGACCACAAATACGATTTTTGTGATTATTTCGATCCTTGCGCCACCTAGCGGCGATTTTTTTCATAGGTCGCTTTCTATTCTTGTACGTATTATGTGTTCCAAATATGACCCAAAACGACCACAAACACGATTTTTGTGAATATCTTGATCCTTGCGCCACCTAGCGGTGATTTTTTATAGGTCCCTTTCTATACTTGTATGTATTATGTGTTCCGGATATGAGCCAAATCGGACCACAAATAAGATTTTTATGATTATTTCGATCCTTGCGCCAACTAGCGGCGATTTTTTTAATAGGTCGCTTTCTACTCTTGTACGTATTATGTGTTCCAAATATGGACCAAATCGGACCACAAATACGATTTTTTTGAATATCACGATTTTTGCGCCACCTAGCGGCCATTTCTTTCATAGGTCGCCTTCTATTCTTGTATGCATTATATGTTCCAAATATGAGCCAAATCGACCACAAACAGAATTTTTGTGAATATCTCGATCCTTGCGCCACCTAGTGGTGAGTTTTTATAGGTCGCTTTCTATACGTGTATGTATTATGTGTTGCAAATATGAGCCAAATCGGACCACAAACACGATTTTTGTGAATATCTAGATCCTTGCGCCACCTAGCGGCGATTTTTTTTCATAGGTCGCTTTCCATTCTATTATGTATTATGTGTTTCAAATATGAGCCAAATCGGACCACAAATACGATTTTTGTGATTATTTCGATCCTTGCGCCACCTAGCGGCGATTTTTTTCATAAGTCGCTTTCTATACTTGTATGTATTATGTGTTCCGGATATGAGCAAAATCGGACCACAAATACTATTTTTGTGATTATTTCGATCCTTGCGCCACCTAGCGGCGATTTTTATCATAGGTCGCTTTCTACTCTTGCACTTATTATGTATTCCAAATATGAGCCAAATCGGCCACAAACACGATTTTTGTGAATATCTCGATCCTTGCGCCACCTAGTGCCGATTTTTTTAATAGGGCGCTTTCTATTCTTGTATTTTATTTACTTATTTATTATTTAAAGTCGACGACAAACTATGGTCGACTGCATAATATAAAATATATATAAATATACAACTCAAAAGATAAAATTTAAGATATATCGAGATTTCAACAATGTTATATTATAAACAAAGAAATATTAATGAACATTACTATTTAATTTCAAAATATAATAATAATAAGAAATATGAGTAGAAATAAGATCTTATGCCGAAATCTTATACTGGCGGAATGTATCAGATTCCGCTCAGCATGATTTCGGAATGCAGTTGATTCCAATCTCCCTGTTGGAATGCAACAAGATTCCAATCAGCATGTCATGGGAATCCGGCAGTGCTAAGAGTAGTGTAATGAGGATACGCCATCACAAGGCATAAAAAAGTAACATGACCTGTGTTGTTGAAATGCACCCGATTCCAATCAGCTCGATGCCTGACCCATAAGATTATACTGCCGGAATGCATACGATTCCGGTCAGTGACTCATGAAATGCATGTTTTTTACGTTGTTGGAATGCACCAGATTCCAATCAACACAGTACTGCCTTGTTCCGTCTTAATGATACATGTTGATAAATGTTCCTCCATCCTTAAGCGAGATAGTTCCTGTTTTTTATCGAAGGAATAAAATGCCGGCAAATTAAATTAGCTTGTATCTCTTAAATTATATAGGCAAGTATTGCATTACGTATAGTGGCAAAAGTACATTCAAGACTGATGCAGCTATACAAGTCATTGTAGTGCGCGCACCAGATAAGAATAGGATTATTTTTAGCAAAGTTTGTCGACAAAGGGGTAAATAGAAAGGACGTAGTGTCTGGATACTCTAGGGGGAACCGCAAAAAACAAGCGGCTGAGGAGATCCGCGGAATCAATTTCTCCAATAATGAGCTTATGGATGAACAATACCCCCAGTAATATTCTCCGATTTTCCAGAGTGGGTAAGTTATTAAGAAGAAGTCTACTTCTGCATGGAGGAAGGTGGAGACTTGAGTCCCAATTAAGGCCGCGCAATGCAAATATCAAAAATTGCTTTTGAACTTACTCAAGACGCTTTATATGCTTTTGAGAAACAGGGGACCAAACGCATGAGCAATACTCGAGTATTGGACGAACCAGCGATGTGTAAAGAACCTTAGTGAGGTACGGATCATCGAACTATTTGGCCCATCTTTTAACAAATCCAAGTAAACCCAACGCTTTGTTGGCTATAGATGAAATATGCATGTTAAAATTCAATTTCGGATCAAAAAGGACACCTAGATCATTTGCAATAGATATACGCTCCAAAGACGTACCATCTATTACATAAGATTTCAATGCTGGCTTCACTCGGTGAAATGTCATATGCTTACATTTAGAGCAATTTAAAGCTAGTAAATTTGTTGTCCACGAACTTTGGAACGAGTCGAAGTCGGCCTGAAGAAGATCCAAGGAACTCAAATCGGTAGGACAGTAAGTGTAACAAAGTTTTACATCATCCGCATACATTATAGTATGAGAATATAATATTGTCTGAGGCAAGTCATTAATGAAAAGGGCAAAGAGCAAAGGGCCTAGATGACTTCCCTGTGGTATGCCGGAGGAAACTCCGAACGATTCCGACAGATTGCACTTGAACAGGATTTTTTGGGTCCGGTTAGAAAGATAGCTTTTCAGCCACATTAATAGGTGAAACGGAAAGCCCAGTAAATCAAGCTTATGAATAAGCAACTCATGGTTGACGGTATCAAATGCTTTGCTGAAGTCCGTGTAGATGACATCCGTTTGCTTGTTCGCTAAAAATACTTCCATAACTATAGAGGTGAATACAAGCAAATTTGTAGTGGTTGACCTTTGACGAATAAAACCGTGTTGGCATGCAGATAAAAGACTAGAACACTGATATTGCAGTTGACTGGTGACAATCTGTTCAAAGACTTTAGGAATGACTGAAAGTTTTGCAATACCCCTGTAGTTTACAACTTTTGACCTACTACCTTTTTTATGCAGGGGTATAATAAAGGACTGTTTCCAAAGTGCCGGGAATGACGCAGATCCCAGAGATAGCTCAAATAATTTTAAAATAGGCTCATACATGTTTTCGGCGCAATACCTAAGCACGCAACTAGGAACACCGTCCGGTCCCGGAGAAAAGGTGGGCTTCAAAGATTGAAGACTCTGAAGAACAATATTACCATCAATAGCAGGATTCCTAATGTAATTTGAGCTATCTAAGTGATAGGGATATTGACCGGAATGAAAACCACTGGATGAATACGTGGACTTAAAGAACTCAAAAAAATAGTTCACCAACGTCGTCATCAGTGCAAGCTTTTTTACCTCCAAAGGTTAATGAGGAACGATACCCAGAAGTTTTCCGCTTTGGATTTACGAACCTGTAAAACTTTTTTGGATTTCTAAAAAATTGGGCTTTACAACAACTCAAGTAATTTTTATAACAAAGCTGATTAAGACGGTGAAATTTAGAACGAGCTATTAGATATTTAGAGAGGTGTGCAGATGCTCCAGATTTCTTGAACCTCTTATAAAGCCTAGATTTAATGTTATTAAGCCTGATAAGTTGCCTTGAAAACCAAGGGGGCTTATTCGAACATAGGGTATAGCGAGTAGGAATGCAGGTATCAAAGAAGCCATCAAGCGTACTGTAAAATATAGAGATAGCCGAATCGACATCAGTGCAAGCATAGAGATCCGACCAATCATGGGAAGCCAACAGATCATTGAGCATAATGAAATTCGCTTTGTAGAAGCATCTAGATCGGGGACGAGACTGTACTTGAATCCTACGGGGTAGGCTGATATCAAGTGATATCTCTAGCGTAGGGTGAAGAGTGTCTTCTGGAAGGGATAAAGGTTGTATTCGTGTAAGGGCACTACCCACCGAGCCATCCACAAATACTAAATCCAGCATTTTACTTCCATTATTTGGAACATTGTTAATCTGTAAAAGAGATGAGTCTAACAAGCAATTGAGAAACTCATGTTGAGCAGTGGGAGTTCAAAAGTTTGAATCACTTATATTAACCCAATTAACTGTTGGCAAGTTAAAGTCACCAACAACAACAAGTCGATCGTTATCTCCCAACTGCGAATGCAAATCACAGATGGCCGAGCTATGACTAGCATAAACATCCATATCCGAACGAGGTGGTATATACGAACAGCAAACAATTACGCTATAGCTACCGAATGAAAGCCTAACTACCTTGAATTCGATATGAGAGATATTGTCCAGCGAAATCAACTCAGACGATAGGTTAGATTCAACAGCACTGAGGACACCTCCCGCTCTAGAGATGCGATCACGCCGATAAACAGCATATTTATTTGAAAAAACCTCAGAATTGTAATTATCAGGCTTTAGCCAGGTCTCCGTAAAAGCTACAACTTGTGCAGAAAAGTTGAAAGAATTAAGGAAGAATGGAACAAGTTTTGATCGTAAACCACGAACATTTTGGCAATTAATGAGAAGACGGGACAGGTCAGCAATTAACTTTGTGTTGTTATTACTGTGTTCGTCATACCGTTTTTTGGCTGTAACAAAACAGGTTCGGCCCTCGCCTTTCTCGTGAACAAGTGAACCACAGTATACCTTGGCCAAAAAGAGGAATCAAGTACCTTATCGAAATATTCATCTGAAAGGGATATTTTAAATGAGGAGATGTCTCTCTCATATTTAAAGTTAAATTTATACACATTGATGTTGCTAGTGGGTGCAACACCAAGTTTAGAGCAAACGTTATGAGCAATGTCATTTTCGGTAAGCGAGGCGTGTAATCGGGACACAAATACAGCCCTACGAGGTGGCACGGCAGTCACCTGCAAAGGAGTAGCGGATAGCGCACCAGAGAGCTGGGAAAGTGCGGCCGTTATAGCGTTGGTTATCGAGCCCGTACTATTTTTTTCAGGTACACTTGTATCGCTAGCAACAACCCCAGTATCGGTAACTGTTATTGTTGGAGCTAAAGATACCGGTGGAGATGTAGGATGAATTGGGGAGTCCAGCGAAATCAACATTGGTAACGTAGAACAAACAGCCGCAAAGGTACCACTATTAGTTCGTGCATCGTTTAATTTGCCAGAGATTGTCTCATTGGAAGTCTCGACACAACCTTGTGGATATTCTTGTGGAGATTCCTGAGCTGCATTGTTCATAACGTCTTTGGTAAGCCTGTTCGTATCAGTCAACGCGGTTGAAGGGACATTCGTAGGAGGACAGCTTTGCCCCTGACTCGAAGACAAGTTGGAGTCATTGTTGGGCATACATTTCTTACGTTTTGGGGATTCAGATATCACTTTCAATTTTTTAAAGTGAGCCTCCATCGTTTTGAATCTTTCGTTAAGGTCACGAAACCCAATAAAAATGTTGTTGAACTCTTTCTGAGTTTGCCTCATAAAAGCTCGCATGTCATTTTCTACGGAACGACAATCATGACATGTCCAGTTCAGTCCAATTTTGCTGGATATTAGGTCAACCACCCGACCACCTATGTGAGAGAAACCGGCACAGATAACATGAGCCATATTATCACAGAGCCAACAACAAGCATAAGGAAATTTTCTTTTGATTGGTGCACTTCTTGACACAGCAATTCAACATAATTGCAAAGTTAAACAAACCCAAAAGAAAAATAGGCAAAAGAAACTATAAGTATAGGATAAATTGAACAGCTGTTCAGAAATTATGGGCGAGAGTTATTTTGGAGCACTGGATGCAAATCGCAAGACAGCGTATAGCTAGCAGCGAACACAACACAAAGCAAAAAGGGCACACAATGACTTGCTGATAGCAGCTACCAACAAAAAGGTATGCAGTTATCACAAATTTGTGTGAAAATCTGTGATATATGAACACACAGACTGAATGTTTAAATTGCACAAAAAGCCACTATGTATATTGCACTGTGTAAAGATTTAATACCAAATTAAACTTATAAACTGTTTTCTATTATATGAATAAATATTTATAAATGATAAAACTTGTTTACAAAGTAAAAAGAATAACAATACGAAGAGCGATCAAAAACACGTCCGCGCACGGCAAGGTTACCAGATTATTATGAGCCAAATCAGACCACAAATACGATATTTGTGATTATTTCGATCCTTGCGCCACCTAGCGGCGATTTTTTTCATAGTCGCTTTTTATTCTTGTCTGTATTATGTGTTCCAAATATAAGCCAAATCGACCACAAGCAGGATTTTAATGAATATCTCGATCCTTGCGCCACCTAGTGGCAATTTTTTTTCATAGGTCGCTTTCTGTTCTTGTATGTATTATGTGTTCCAAATATGGACCAAATCGGACCACAAATATGAGTTCTTGAAAATCACGATCTTTGCGCCACCTAGTGGCATTTTTTTTCATAGGTCGCTTTCTATTCTTGTATGTATTATGTGTTAAAATATGAGCCAAATCGCACCACAAATACGATTTTTGTGAATATCTCGACCCTTGCGCCACCTAGTGGCAATTTTTGATTAATGAATATGAGCCAAATCGTACTACAAACAGGATTTTTGTGAACACTTCGATCCTTGCGCCACCTAGCGGCGATTTTTCACAGGTCGCTTTCTATACTTGTATGTATTATGTGCTCCGTATATGAGCCAAATCGGACCACAAATACGATTTTTGTGATTATTTCGATCCTTGCGCCACCTAGCGGCAATTTTTTCCTAGGACGCATTATATTCTTGTACGTATAATGTGTTCCAAATATGAGCCAAATCGACCACAAACACAATTTTTGTGAATATCTTGATCCTTGCGCCACCTAGCGGTGATTTTTTTATAGGTCGCTTTCTATTCTTGTATGTATTATGTGTTCCGGATATGAGCCAAATCGGACTACAAATACGATTTTTATGATTATTTCGATCCTTGCGCCACCCAGCGTCAATTTTTTTAATAGGTCGATTTCTATTCTTGTACGTATTATGTGTTCCAAATATGGACCAATTCGGACCACAAATACGATTTTTTTGAATATCACGATCTTTGCGCCACCTAGCGGCCATTTTTTCATAGGTCGCTTTCTATTCTTGTATGTATTATGTGTTCCAAATATTAGCCAAATCTGACCACAAATAAGATTTTTGTGATTATTTCGATCCTTGCGCCACCTAGCGGCGATTTTTTTCATAGGTCGCTGTGGCGTTCCAAAATGGAAGCCGCCGTATCGTGTCCGCCTCGCGGCGTTACCTTTTCAACGCTCCTTCTTTTGGGAGGACGCCGCCTCCAAATTGTTGCCACTTTTAAGGTTTCAATAATTATACTAACAGAGGGGGCTTTCCCCGCCAGGGCATCAAATATACTTTCAATAAAATGAAAGAACTCAAAATGTTTATTTCTTAGTTTTAATTTGATTCGCGAAAGTTTGTACTATACACAATGTCGGTCAAAATTGGAATTTCGATCGTATTTTATTATTTCTCTTTTTTTCTTTCTTTGTGTGACGTTGGCTGCAGTTGTACTTACCATGCGTGTTGCCACTGCGTGCGCCTGTCAAGTACAACTAAAGCCCCAACCACATAGGATGCTTCACTATATTTTTGCTAATGCTACATCACCCGTCCTTTGAAAAAAAGAGGAATTTGGCAAATTGATCATTTTTGCCACATTCTTCTTTTTGCATTCTATATAGTTAATTGGTTCCAATGAACGGATATATTAGGGTGTACCTTCCTTTTGAATTCGTTCCTTAGAAGCAATTTTAAATTTTTATTGTTATCTAAATATTACATTAGGGTTTTTGGAATAATCGTTTTTGTATTTTTTTTCTCTTTTATTTACATATAGATTGTATGAATTTCCTCTTCTTACATTTATATTAACATATATATTAGAAAAAAATTTTTTTACAAATTGTACATATTCAATTTAGTATAACGATTTGGTTTATATTAAATTTTTAATTTTCATAGGAAATAAATTTCTTAGATACTATTTAAATAGTTAACATTACATTATACATTAGTGATTATTTTTTGGTTCTGTAATTTTTGATAATACAATTTAAATTTGAATTTTCATTTTCTTGATTTTACATTAGAAAAATATAAGTATATACATTTTAAATTAGTTTTTTTTTCAAGATTTTTTTTTGTGTGCCTTCTTGGCTATTTAACAGTGCTTATTTACCTAACAATTAAATTATTAGAATATTTTGGATTTTTTTTTTGTTTTTTGTTTTTTTTTTTTATAAAATGCTACTTTATTTTTATAAGTCGATTTTTGTGTACTTCTTTTTCCTTTTCATTTGTTTCATCAAAAATTGTTGCATTAGGCCCGTCTATTTTAGTTACCGTAAATGGACCTTGATATATATTTTCGTGTTTTTGATGAGGCTCTTTTTGTAAAAGAACCTTGTTGCCTACTTGGATAGATAACGGACGTGCCGTTTTATCAAAATGTGTTTTAGTTTGAATTTTATGCTTATCTATTAAATGTTTTGCCAATTCATGTGATTTTTGCATTCTAAATTTGACTTCTTTATTATAGTTTTCCACGTTATAAATGGGATCTGTTTGTTCTTTTTTTAATTCGCGTGGCAATGTAGCCTTTTTCCCAAATACTAACTCAAAGGGAGTAAATTGGTTATTGAAAGCTGTATGTGTTGTTGTGTTATGGAAAAATGTGAAGTATTTCAGGTATGTGTCCCAATCGGAAAATGTTTCATCTATGTATGCCCTTAAATATTCATTAAAAACCCTATGATTTCTTTCAATTGAACCAACCGTTTCATGGTGGTAGGCCGTTGAAAAATCATGTTTAATATTTAAAAGTTTGGTTAATTCGAAAAATACTTCATATTTAAACTCTGTTCCTAAATCAGATCTAATGGATTTCATTATTCCGTAATTTAAAATGAAGCTCTCAAAAATTGCTGATGCTACTGTTTTAGCTGATTTATCTGGTATTGCAACTGTTACCAGATATTTAGTTAAATCACAAATCATGGTAACTGCGAACCTGTTACCATATTTGGATTCTGGTAAAGGTCCTATTGTATCTATTATTAAAATATCAAATGGTTTGCAAGGTGTAGGTGTGATAACTAATTGTTATTTTGTTTTAGGTTTCGCTTTATTTAAAAGACATTTATTGCAATTTTTTACGAATTTAGCTATATCAGGACTCATATATTTCCAATAGTATTTAGTTCTCAATTTTGCATATAGTTTTTTCGTACCGCAGTGTCCGCCTAGAAGTGGGTCATCGTGAAAAATTGTCATCAGTTTCTGTTTTTTGTCGTTCTCTGTTACTGTTTCTACTGGGTCTGTTAGTATAATTTGTAAACTTTTTAAAATTTGATTTCCTCTATCTTTTAAATTTGTGATTGTGAAATATTTGAAAAATGTATAATTTTTTGGCCATTCTAACTGCTTAATCTTGTGAATGTCGGCTACTTTTTCAAGCCTCTAAAGTAACTCATCTAAATTCGTTATTTCGTTGGCATTCGCAAAATTAAGTAACTCGATTTTTTTGTGTTTTAAATGTGCACATAGTTGAAAATTTGAAATTTGGTGGCTTTTATCGTAGGTTATTTGTGTTTTAACTCGCGGTATTTTCTTCGAGAAGTCGTACGAAAATTTGTCGTAAACCTGTACTGCTTGTGTTTCACTACTTTCGTCTGTCTTAGGTTTGTCGTAATTTTGTGGTTTTGTCTGTCTTGACTTTGACCTTGTTGTAACTGCTAAAACATGTTTCGTCGAGTCTTTTATTTCGTCTATCGTTATTCGTGAAAGCGCGTCAGCCACAACGTTCGATTTGCCTTTAACGTATACTATTGTAAAATTATATTCTGCAAGTTCTAATCTTATTCTTGTAAGTTTGGATGACGGATCCTTCATATTAAAAAGATAAACTAATGGTCGATGGTCGGATTTTACTATAAAATGTGTACCGTAAACGTACGGACGAAATTGTTTAATTGCGAAATATATTGCTAAAAGTTCTAACTCAATGATAGGTTTTTTCTGTTCTGCTTTGTTAAAAGATTTTGAAGCAAAACAGATTGGTAAGTCAGCATCTTCATGCTGTTGACTTAATATAGCACCGCATCCAACTTTTGAAGCATCAACTGTAATTATGAACTCTTTACTAAAGTCAGGATATTGTAAAATTTGAGGAGACATTAGAGCTAATTTCAATTTCGAAAAAGCAACTTCACAAGCTTCGTCCCAAACAAAGTCCACTTTTTTCCTACTCAAACGATTGAGAGGTGCTGCCAGCAATGCGAAATTCGGAATAAATCGTCTATAATAGTTTGCAAAGGCGACAAAGCGCCGAAAAGCTCCTCTATCAGTACTAAAAGATGTTATGTCCCTGGAGTTAGGATGCAATGGAATTTGATGGAAACCAGAAAAAAGATCTAAAGTTGAAAAATATTTTGCCCTATCAAGGTTGTCAAGTATATCGTCCACGCGTGCTAACAGAAATTTGTCAGCGATAAGCTTTTTATTAACCGCTCTAAAATCTACGCACATACGATATGCCTTTTGACATGTGGGATCTTTTTTTTGGAACTAAAATTAGTGGGCTATTGTAATTTGAAAAACTTGGCTCTATTACATCGTTCTGCAGTAAATTATCAACCTGTCTATTTATTTCTTCCCGTTGTGAATAAGGCAAACGATAGTTTTTAATGTAAACCGGATTTTTGTCAGTCAATCTAAGTTTCTGTTCGTAAAAGTTGTTAAGAGTCATACGGTCCGTTTTTAAAGCAAATACATCGGCATATTTTATGCATAAATCAAGCAATTGGCATTGGTCATATTTTGGCATTTGTTTTTGTAGAACACTTTTTAATTCTTCCAGAGGTTTTGTATTTTCTGAAGTTTCACTGATTTTGTATACGTTGAAGTTGGTAATTTCTTCGGTTACTATATTGCATTTGTTGACATATTTTACCTCATCGGTTATATTTAAAACTTTTAAAATTGGGTTATTTGTGTCAACAATGCACTTTGCGGTAAAAACACCACTACAAATTTCTTGCGCGTCTACAAAAACAGGATTTTTAGATTTCTTCAAATTAAACAACCGATAAACTTCACATCTTGGAGGAATCACTAAAGTGTCTGTGGTCATACCATGTAAAATTTTTATACTATGAGTTTCTGTGCCAATGCTAATTGTTATGCTACTGTTTGCGTAGTCGATTATGCACTTATATGTTTTTAGAAAATCCTTGCCGAGTATGCCGTCCGAAGGTATGTTAAAATCGTCATTTACTACGTGTAATTTATGCGGAATGAAAAAATTTGATGCAATTAAATTTGTATTTACTGTACCTAACGTTGAAACCGAATCTGTTGTTACACCTGTTATGTTAATAATATCTTTAACGTTGATTTGAACTCTATTTGTTAAACTTGAAAATTTAATTAAGGAAATATCAGCTTGAGAATCTACGAGAAAAGTGCATGGCTGATAAGAATCACTACATTTTAATTCGATGAAATCGGAATAGTTGAGATTCAAACAGTAAACAGCGTTTTTAGGAAAGTTTTCATCTAGTATTCTAGCTCTTGCTCCCCCAGTGTTCGCTCCTGAGGGGCATCCGCGTTTAAAGCACGCACATTAGCATTATTACTCGCATTTACACGTCTGTTACTATTGTTTCCCCGAGAACTAGATCGATTGCCCGAATTATTGTTATTAGAATTATTACTGTGGCCTCTTCTACTATTGTTATTAAACCTATAACTGTTTCCATTATTATTGTATCGGCTGTTATTATTACTGAAACGACTGCTATTGTTATTGAACCTATTACTGTAATTATGTCCCCTAAATCCGCCTCGAAAAATATTTGGCCTATTAATACGCGACTGAAATGCTAGCACTTGACGTTCTTTAACTTCATTATTACGCTCAACTATCATTTTTGCAACTACGTCCTTTGAGCCGCTGAAAGTAGTTGATGCTAAAATTGACTTAACTAATTCTGAACGAGTGTTCAGCCTACATACGTTAACTGTTTGCTCTACAGCCATTTCGTGAGCTTTCGCTTGCGTCATACCTTCAATGATCAGGGAACGTTCTAATGAGTCTGACAATTCTTCAACACGCTTGGCAAATTCCGAGTAGTTATTGTTTACCACACGTAAAGACGCGATTTTACCCGCGACAACTTTTGAATTGTCGGGTTTAATTCTACTTCGTAACGCGGCTTTAATTTGACTAACGGAATTTACCTCAGTTGGAATTGCTTCGCGTGCTTTACCCTCGAGTTTCGATTTTAGAAATGATAGGGGGACTCATGATAGCATATAAACTTATAAGGTGTAAAATTATATCCATTTACACACGCGGTTATATGAACGCACCTAGTAATACTCTTGATAAACTTGATTGTTTTTCAGCTGTATTATTTCCAAAAAAATTTTTTTGATTGTTATACAAATTAAAAAATACCAAGATTAAGTGAAAAATCAAAACTAAAACGCCTTTACTTGCTGATGTTGGAGATTTTTGATGAAAATACCGTCTGTAATGTCTGCAAGGTTGCATTCCTTTGAGTTTACCGTGTTTACACAATGAAATGTGCGCGTAAATTTATACAAATTGTGTAAATGATTTTTCATACAAAATTTGACAGCTCGTGCGTAAACTAGATAAATTTATACGTTTACACACTTTATAAGGCATTTATACGGTTACATGAGTCCCCCTGATATGAAAGCACCAGTTAAATTTTCATCGGCGAACTCTTCAAGTAATTCAATTTTGTCTATAAAGGACTCAAGCGCTAACGGATCGCCGCTGTAGTTTTCTCTAATAGAAGTAGCACACATGGTAATGAAAGATCTCTTTTGCTCGAGTGTAGCCATGATTTGATCGTTAAGATCTGAAGCTGAATTAGAAGAAGTTGAGGCAATGTTTGCACTAATTGGATCGTTAAGATCTGGGTTTAAGTTAGAAGAAGTTGAAGTTAATTTTGCACTATTGGAATCGTTGAGATTTGAGTCTAAATTAGAAGTTAAATTTTTGATAGAATCTTCGAAGCCTTGGAAATCTGCTGATAAGGATAATTTATTTTCCTGTTTTGTGAATTTTTCGGTCGACGATGAAGTTAAACTTTCCGAGCTTGACGTTAATTTGTTGGAATCTATTTCTGAATCTGAAGTTTTGTGGGCTCGCTTCCTATCTCTAAGGTTGTACATGTAGTTATCAGAAGAGCAAAAGAATTAAGTTTAAACTCCTATGAAATTAATGAAGCACTTATTGGATGTATACTTGAAGTTGAAATGTTGAAAGGAAAAAAAAAGTTGGAAAGGGAACTGGTTTACAGTGAATTGTCGCTAGCGAAGTATTTGTAATTTACTGGAGAATCTAATTGAAACAAAAATATTGATACTAAAAAGCTGAAAGAAGAAATTGAATTTAGAATGGGCTCAAAATTTAAAAGTATGAATGACAAAAAAATCTCAGTAATGTGGTAATCACGGACGCACCGCTTTGTTAAAAAACTCTCCTTTGGTTTTTCACGGGACCACCGTTTTTTAAAAAAAAATCTGAATTGGTTTTCCACAAACCAATGTTTATATCAAAATTACGAAATTTATAGATTACACGTGAACTGCTTATCTAGTTCACTTATATAGTGAAAATAATTTTTTGGATAATGTAAGTATTAAAGAAAAACTGAAGTATAATGAAAATTTGAAAAATGGAAATACAGACATGTGAAACTTTGAAAGAAAAATGTGTGAAATGATTTGAAAATTTGAAATTAAAATTGAAGTTTGAGAGTATGGGAATTTGTAAAATGAGTTGAGAAGCTTTTAAATTAGAAATTTGAAAATATTAAAAATTTGAAGAAAATGTGAATTCGTAAAATGAGTTGAAACTTGAGAGAAAAATTTAAATGTAAATTTGCAAATGTTGAATTATATAAAATGGTTCGAAAATTTTAGAATTGTTGAAAAATAATTGTTAAGTTTAGACGGACGCACCGCTTTAATCAAAAATGTATTTGGTTGTTCAACAGTACCACCGTTTTAATCGAAATCCAAAATATTTTATGTATATACGTAAATGTGTGTATGTCGAAAAAAATTTGCACAAAAACTACATATATGTACATATATAAGTAATATACTTAAATGCTGCTTCCGAGGTTCTGCCTAGCCGCCGCTGCTTCTTCTGCTGCGCTGCTGCCCCGATGTTGGTCCTGCTGCTGCTACTGTGCTGCCAGTATTATGCGCTGCTGGTGTTGTTGCTGCATATATATAGATGTATGGCGTGGTTTTCTGCCGTTAGGTGAGTAGAGGAATGCTGTTGTTACTGTCGATGCTTGGTGGTACAGTTGCCCTTAAATAGGCGAATTAATTTTTTCCGCATTATACTAGATCCAGAGAATTTAAACACAATGAAAAGGCGTTTTTTTGGCATCCACTGCTTACGACCCATTTGCATGTGACACGTCTTGCACTTCACCACTATTCCCCAAATTCATGTTAACTTAACAGGGTGCAAGACGTAACAGAAAATTCTCTTAACGATTTCCTCTGTTCGTCTGTTACCAAAAAATCACTGATCAGAGCAAATATATTGGAAATTTGAATTCTCTGATTTTTTGTAAATAAATTATGATGGTTGGAAGGTTGAAGTCTTCGGCACAGCCGAAGACAGTCCTGTCCTTACTTGTTTTTTTTTTTTTTTATATTCAAAGTGTGAATTTGAATCTGTGCCTATGATTCAGGGCAAAACAAAAACAAAAGTGCTACAAGTGTATAGGGGTTGAGCAGCTCCGATGTAAAGAAATATTTTGACAAGTATAAAATACATTATTCAGTCAACAAATATAGTCAAAAAAGATTCAGAAAGCTGAATTAAAAATTATTATAAATTTTTGATCTCCTAAAGTAAACACATTTGATTCAAATATTATTCCAAAATGTGGTTGAAAAAATATATTCAAAAAATATATTCAAATATTCGCGCTTGTACTATACACAATGTCGGTCAAAATTGGAATTACGCTCGTATTTTATTATTTCTCTTTTTTTCTTTCTTTGTGTGACGTTGGCTGCAGTTGTACTTGCCATGCGTGTTGCCACTGCGTGCGCCTGTCAAGTACAAATAAAGCCCCAACCACATAGGATGCTTCACTATATTTTTGCTATCCTTATATGTATTATGTGTTCCGGATATGAACCAAATCGGACCACAAATACGATTTTTGTGATTATTTCGATCCTTGCGCCACCTAGCGGCGATTTTTTCATAGGTCGCTTTTTATTCTTGTCCGTATTATGTGTTCCAAATATAAGCCAAATCGACCACAAACAGGATTTTAATGAATATCTCGATCCTTGCGCCACCTAGTGCCGATTTTTTTCATAGGTCGCTTTCTATTCTTGTATGTATTATGTGTTCCAAATATGAGCCAAATCGGACCACAAATACGATTTTTGTGAATATCTCGACCTTTGCGCCACCTAGTAGCTATGTTTTATAGGTCGCTTTCTATTCTTTTATGTATTATGTGTTCCAAATATGAGCCAAATCGGACCACAAATACGATTTTTGTGATTTTTTCGATCCTTGCTCCACCTAGCGGTGATTTTTTTATAGGTCGCTTTCTATTCTTGTATGTATTATGTGTTCCAAATATGGACCAAATCGGACCACAAATACGATTTTTTTGAATATCTCATTGCGCCACCTAGCGGCAACTTCTTTCATAGGTCACTTTCTATTCCTGTATGTATTGTGTGTTCCGGATATGAGCCAAATCGGACCACAAATACGATTTTTGTGATTATTTCGCTCCTTGCGCCACCTAGTGGCGATTTTTACCATAGGTCGCTTTCTACTCTTGTACCTATTATGTGTTCCAAATATGAGCCAAATCGACCACAAGCACGGTTTTGTGAATATCTCAATCCTTGCGCCACATTGTGCCGATTTTTTTATACGTCGCTTTCTATCCTTGTATGTATTATGTGTTCCAAATATGAGCCAAATCGGACCACAAACAGGATTTTGGTGAATATTTCGATCCATGCGCCACCTAGTGGCGATTTTTTCACAGGTCGCTTTCTATTCTTGTATGTATTATGTGTTCCAAATATGGACCAAATCGGACCACAAATACGATTTTTTTGAATATCACGATCATTTTTTTTTTTTTTTTAAATATGATTCAAATCGACCACAAAGAGGATTTTAATGAATATCTCGATCCTTGCGCCACATAGTGCCGATTTTTTTATACGTCGCTTTCTATCCTTGTATGTATTATGTGTTCCAAATATGAGCCAAATCGGACCACAAACAGGATTTTTGTGAATATTTCGATCCTTGCGTCACCTAGCGGCGATTTTTTCACAGGTCGCTTTCTATACTTGTATGTATTATGTGTTCCGTATATGAGCCAAATCGGACCACAAATACAATTTTTGTGATTATTTCGATCCTTGCGCCACCTAGCGGCGATTTTTTTCATAGGTCGCTTTCTATTCTTGTACGTATTATGTGTTCCAAATATGAGCCAAATCGACCACAAACACGATTTTTGTGAATATCTTGATCCTTGCGCCACCTAGCGGTGATTTTTCTATAGGTCGCTTTCTATACTTGTATGTATTATGTGTTCCGGATATGAGCCAAATCGGACCACAAATACGATTTTTATGATTATTTTGATCCTTGCGCCACCTAGCGGCGATTTTTTTAATAGGTCGCTTTCTATTCTTGTACGTATTATGTGTTCCAATTATGGACCAAATCGGGCTACAAATACGATTTTTTTGAATATCACGATCTTTGCGCCACCTAGCGGCCATTTCTTTCATAGGTCGCTTTCTATTCTTGTATGTATTATGTGTTCCAAATATGAGCCAAATCTGACCACAAATAATATTTTTGTGATTATTTCGATCCTTGCGTCACCTAGCGGCGATTTTTATCATAGGTCGCTTTCTACTCTTGCACTTATTATGTATTCCAAATATGGGCCAAATCGGCCACAAACACGATTTTTGTGAATATATCGATCCTTGCGCCACCTAGTGCCGATTTTTTTTATAGGCCGCTTTCTATCCTTGTATGTATTATGAGTTCCAAATATGAGCCAAATCGGACCACAAACAGGATTTTTGTGAATATTCCGATCCTTGCGCCATCTATCGGCGATTTTTTCACAGGTCGCTTTCTATGCTTGTATATATTATGTGTTCCGTATATGAGCCAAATCGGACCACAAATACGATTTTTGTGATTATTTCGAGCCTTCCGCCACCTAGCGGCGATTTTTTTCATAGGTCGCTTTCTATTCTTGTACGTATTATGTGTTCCAAATATGAGCCAAATCGACCACAAACATGATTTTTGTGAATATATTGATCCTTGCGCCACCTAGCGGTGATTTTTTTATAGGTCGCTTTCTATTCTTGTATGTATTATGTGTTTCGGATATGAGCCAAATCGGACCACAAATACGATTTTTTGTGATTATTTCGATCCTTGCGCCACCTAGTGGCGATTTTTACCATAGGTCGCTTTCTACTCTTGTACCTATTATGTGTTCCAAATATGAGCCAAATCGACCACAAGCACGATTTTTGTGAATATCTCGATCCTTGCGCCACATAGTGCCGATTTTTTTTATAGGTCGCTTTCTATCCTTGTATGTACTAAGTGTTCCAAATATGAGCCAAATCGGACCACAAACAGGATTTTTGTGAATATCTCGATCCTTGCGCCACCTGGTGGCGATTTTTTCATAGGTCGCTTTCTATACTTGTATGTATTATGTGTTCCGTATATGAGCCAAATCGGACCACAAATACAATTTTTGTGATTATTTCGATCCTTGCGCCACCTAGCGGCGATTTTTTTCATAGGTCGCTTTCTATTCTTGTACGTATTATGTGTTCCAAATATGAGCCCAAATCGACCACAAACACGATTTTTGTGAATATCTTGATCCTTGCGCCACCTAGCGGTGATTTTTCTATAGGTCGCTTTCTATACTTGTATGTATTATGTGTTCCGGATATGAGCCAAATCGGACCACAAATACGATTTTTATGATTATTTTGATCCTTGCGCCACCTAGCGGCGATTTTTTTAATAGGTCGCTTTCTATTCTTGTACGTATTATGTGTTCCAATTATGGACCAAATCGGGCTACAAATACGATTTTTTTTGAATATCACGATCTTTGCGCCACCTAGCGGGCCATTTCTTTCATAGGTCGCTTTCTATTCTTGTATGTATTATGTGTTCCAAATATGAGCCAAATCTGACCACAAATAATATTTTGTGATTATTTCGATCCTTGCGCCACCTAGCGGCGATTTTTATCATAGGTCGCTTTCTACTCTTGCACTTATTATGTATTCCAAATATGGGCCAAATCGGCCACAAACACGATTTTTGTGAATATATCGATCCTTGCGCCACCTAGTGCCGATTTTTTTTATAGGCCGCTTTCTATCCTTGTATGTATTATGAGTTCCAAATATGAGCCAAATCGGACCACAAACAGGATTTTTGTGAATATTTCGATCCTTGCGCCATCTATCGGCGATTTTTTCACAGGTCGCTTTCTATGCTTGTATGTATTAAGTGTTCCGTATATGAGCCAAATCGGACCACAAATACGATTTTTGTGATTATTTCGAGCCTTCCGCCACCTAGCGGCGATTTTTTTCATAGGTCGCTTTCTATTCTTGTACGTATTATGTGTTCCAAATATGAGCCAAATCGACCACAAACATGATTTTTGTGAATATATTGATCCTTGCGCCACCTAGCGGTGATTTTTTTATAGGTCGCTTTCTATTCTTGTATGTATTATGTGTTCCGGATATGAGCCAAATCGGACCACAAATACGATTTTTGTGATTATTTCGATCCTTGCGCCACCTAGTGGCGATTTTTACCATAGGTCGCTTTCTACCCTTGTACCTATTATGTGTTCCAAATATGAGCCAAATCGACCACAAGCACGATTTTTGTGAATATCTCGATCCTTGCGCCACATAGTGCCGATTTTTTTTATAGGTCGCTTTCTATCCTTGTATGTACTAAGTGTTCCAAATATGAGCCAAATCGGACCACAACCAGGATTTTTGTGAATATCTCGATCCTTGCGCCACCTGGTGGCGATTTTTTTCATAGGTCGCTTTCTATTCTTGTATGTATTATGTGTTCCAAATATTGACCAAATCGGACCACAAATACGATTTTTTTGAATATCACGATCATTGCGCCACCCAGCGGCGATTTCTTTCATAGGTCGCTTTCTATTCTTGCATGTATTATGTGTTCCAAATATGAGCCAAATCGACGACAAACAGGATTTTAATGAATATCTCGATCCTTGCGCCACATAGTGCCGATTTTTTATATAGGTCGCTTTCTATCCTTGTATGTATTATGTGTTCCAAATATGAGCCAAATCGGACCACAAACAGGATTTTTGTGAATATTTCGATCCTTGCGCCACCTAGCGCCGATTTTTTCACAGGTCGCTTTCTATTCTTGTACGTATTATATGTTCCAAATCGGACCACAAATACGATTTTTTTGAATATCACGATCTTTGCGCCACCTAGCGCCCATTTCTTTCATAGGTCACTTTCTATTCTTGTACGTATTATGTGTTCCAAATATGAGCCAAATCGACCACAAGCACGATTTTTGTGAATATCTTGATCCTTGCGCCACCTAGCGGTGATTTTTTTATAGGTCGCTTTCTATATTTGTATGTATTATGTGTTCCGGATATGAGGCGAATCGGGACCACAAATACGATTTTTATGATTATTTCGATCCTTGCGCCACCTAGCGGCGATTTTTTAATAGGTCGCTTTCTATTCTTGTACGTATTATGTGTTCCAAATATGGACCAAATCGGACCACAAATACGATTTTTGTGAATATCTTGATCCTTGCGCCACCTAGCGGTGATTTTTTATAGGTCTCTTTCTATTCTTGTATGTATTATGTCTTCCGGATATGAGCCAAATCGGACCACAAATACGATTTTTATGATTATTTCGATCCTTGCGCCACCTAGCGGCGATTTTTTTTAAAAGGTCGCTTTCTATTCTTGTACGTATTATGTGTTCCAAATATGAGCCAAATCGGACCACAAATACGATTTTTGTGATTATTTCGATCCTTGCGCCACCTAGCGGTGATTTTTTATAGGTCTCTTTCTATTCTTGTATGTATTATGTCTTCCGGATATGAGCCAAATCGGACCACAAATACGATTTTTATGATTATTTCGATCCTTGCGCCACCTAGCGGCGATTTTTTTTAAAAGGTCGCTTTCTATTCTTGTACGTATTATGTGTTCCAAATATGAGCCAAATCGGACCACAAATACGATTTTTGTGATTATTTCGATCCTTGCGCCACCTAGCGGCGATTTTTTCATTAGTCGCTTTCTATACTTGTATGTATTATGTGTTCCGGATATGAGCCAAATCGGACCACAAATACGATTTTTGTGATTATTTCGATCCTTGCGCCACCTAGCGGCGATTTTTTCATTAGTCGCTTTCTATACTTGTATGTATTATGTGTTCCGGATATGAGCCAAATCGGACCTCAAATACGATTTTTTGATTATTTCGATCATTGCGCCACCCAGCGGCGATTTTTATCATAGGCCGCTTTCTACTCATGTACGCATTATGTGTTCCGGATATGAGCCAAATCGGACCACAAATACGATTTTTGTGATTATTTCGATCCTTGCGCCACCTAGCGGCGATTTTTTCATAAGTCGCTTTCTATACTTGTATGTATTATGTGTTCCGGATATGAGCCAAATCGGACCACAAATACGATTTTTGTGATTATTTCGATCCTTGCGCCACCTAGCGGCGATTTTTATCATAGGTCGCTTTCTACTTTTGCACTTATTATGTATTCCAAATATGAGCCAAATCGGCCACAAACACGATTTTTGTGAATATCTCGATACTTGCGCCACCTAGTGCCGATTTTTTTAATAGGTCGCTTTCTATTCTTGTATGTATTATGTGTTTCAAATATGAGCTAAATCGGACCACAGATACGATTTTTGTGATTATTTCGATCCATGCGCCACCTAGCGGCGATTTTTTTCATAGGTCGCTTTTTATTCTTGTCCGTATTATGTGTTCCAAATATAAGCCAAATCGACCACAAACAGGATTTTAATGAATATCTCGATCCTTGCGCCACCTAGTGGCGATTTTTTTTCATAGGTCGCTTTCTGCTCTTGTATGTATTATGTGTTCCAAATATGGACCAAATCGGACCGCAAATATGATTTTTTTGAAAATCACGATCATTGTGCCACCTAGTGGCGATTTTTTTCATAGGTCGCTTTCTATTCTTGTATGTATTATGTGTTCCAAATATGAGCCAAATCGGACCACAAATACGATTTTTGTGAATATCTCGAACCTTGCGCCACCTAGTGGCATTTTTTTATAGGTCGCTTTCTATTCTTGTATGTATTATGTGTTCCGGATATGAGCCAAATCGGACCACAAATACGATTTTTGTGATTATTTCGATCCTTGCGCCACCCAGCGGCGATTTTTATCATAGGCCGCTTTCTACTCTTGTACCTATTATGTGTTCCAAATATGAGCAAAATCGTCCACAAGCACGATTTTTGTGAATATCTCGATCCTTGCGCCACCTAGTGCCGATTTTTTTTATAAGTCGCTTTCTATCCTTGTATGTATTATGTGTTCCAAATATGAGCCAAATCGGACCACAAACAGAATTTCTGTGAATATTTCGATCCTTGCGCCACCGAGTGGCGATTTTTTCATAAGTCGCTTTCTATACTTGTATGTGTCATGTGTTCCAAATATGAGCCAAATCGGACCACAAACAGAATTTTTGTGAATATTTCGATCCTTGCGCCACCTAGCGGCGATTTTTTTCATAGGTCGCTTTCTATTCTTGTACGCATTATGTGTTCCAAATATGAGCCAAATCGACCAAAACACGATTTTTGTGAATATCTTGATCCTTGCGCCACCTAGCAATGATTTTTTTATAGGTCGCTTTATATTCTTGTATGTATTATGTGTTCCAGATATGAGCCAAATAGGACCACAAATACGATTTTTTACGATTATTTTGATCCTTGCGTCACCTAGCGGCGATTTTTTTAATAGGTCGCTTTCTATTCTTGTACGTATTATGTGTTCCAAATATGGACCAAATCGGACCACAAATACAATTTTTTTTGAATATCACGATCTTTGCGCCACCTAGGGGCGCTTTTTTTCATAGGTCGCTTTCTATTGTTATATGTATTATGTGTTCCGGATATGAGCAAAATCGGACCACAAATACGATTTTTGTGATTATTTCGATCCTTGCGCCACCTAGCGGCGATTTTTCATAGGTCGCTTTCTATACTTGTCCGTATTATGTGTTCCAAATATGAGCCAAATCGACCAAAAACAGGATTTTAATGAATATCTCGATCCTTGCGCCACCTATTGGCGATTTTTTTCATAGGTCGCTTTCTTTTCTTATATGTACTATGTGTTCCAAATATGAACCAAATCGACACAAATACGATTTTTGTGATTATCTTGATTTTCTTGTATGTACTTTGTGTTCCAGATATGAGCCAAATCGGATCACAAATAAGATTTTTGTGATTATTTCGATCCTTGCGCCACCTAGCGGCGATTTTTTCATAAGTCGCTTTCTATACTTGTATGTATTATGTGTTCCGGATATGAGCAAAATCGGACCACAAATACGATTTTTGTGATTATTTCGAGCCTTGCGCCACCTAGCGGCGATTTTTTCATAGGTCGCTTTCTATACTTGTCCGTATTATGTGTTCCAAATATGAGCCAAATCGACCAAAAACAGGATTTTAATGAATATCTCGATCCTTGCGCCACCTATTGGCGATTTTTTTCATAGGTCGCTTTCTTTTCTTGTATGTACTATGTGTTCCAAATATGAACCAAATCGGACCAAAAATACGATTTTTGTGATTATCTTGATTTTCTTGTATGTACTAATGTGTTCCAGATATGAGCCAAATCGGACCACAAATACGATTTTTGTGATTATTTCGATCCTTGCGCCACCTAGCGGCGATTTTTATCATAGGTCGCTTTCTACTTTTGCACTTATTATGTATTCCAAATATGAGCCAAATCGGCCACAAACACGATTTTTGTGAATATCTCGATCCTTGCGCCACCTAGTGCCGATTTTTTTAATAGGTCGCTTTCTATGCTTGTATGAATTATGTGATTCAAATATGAGCCAAATCGGACCACAGATACATTTTTGTGATTATTTCGATCCTTGCGCCACCTAGCGGCGATTTTTTTCATAGGTCGCTTTTTATTCTTGTCCGTATTATGTGTTCCAAATATAAGCCAAATCGACCACAAACAGGATTTTAATGAATATCTCGATCCTTGCGCCACCTAGTGGCGATTTTTTTTCATAGGTCGCTTTCTGTTCTTGTATGTATTATGTGTTCCAAATATGGACCAAATCGGAACACAAATATGATTTTTTTGAAATCACGATCTTTGCGCCACCTAGTGGCGATTTTTTCATAGGTCGCTTTCTATTCTTGTATGTATTATGTGTTCCAAATATGAGCCAAATCGGACCACAAATACGATTTTTGTGAATATATCGACCCTTGCGCCACCTAGTGGCATTTTTTATAGGTCGCTTTCTATTCTTGTATGTATTATGTGTTCCAAATATGACCCAAATCGGATCACAAATACAATTTTTGTGATTATTTCGATCCTTGCTCCACCTAACGGCGATTTCTTTCATAGGTCGCTTTCTACTCCTGTACCTATTATGTATTCCAAATATGAGCCAAATCGACCACAAGCACGATTTTTGTGAATATCTCCATCCATGCGCCACCTAGTGCCGATTTTTTTGTAGGTCTCTTTCTCTCCTTGTATGTATTATGTGTTCCAAATATGAGCCAAATCGGATCACAAACAGGATTTTTGTGAATATTTCGATCCTTGCGCCACCGAGTGGCGATTTTTTTCATAAGTCGCTTTCTATACTTGTATGTATTATGTGTTCCCTATATGAGCCAAATCGGACCACAAATACGATTTTTGTTATTATTTCGATCTTTGCGCCACCTAGCGGCGATTTTTTTCATAGGTCGCTTTCTATTCTTGTACCTATTATGTGTTCCAAATATGAGCCAAATCGACCACAAACAGGATTTTAATGAATATCTCGATCCTTGCGCTACCTAGTGCCGATTTTTTTTCATAGGTCGCTTTCTATTCTTGTATGTATCATGTGTTCCAAATATGAGCCAAATCTGACCACAAATACGATTTTTGTATTTATTTCGATCCTTGCACCACCTAGCGGTGCTTTTTATCATAGGTCGCTTTCTACTCTTGTACCTATTATGTGTTCCAAATATGAGCCAAATTGACCACAAACAGAATTTTAATGAATATCTCGATCCTTTCGCCACCTAGTGCCATTTTTTTTCATAGGTCGCTTTCTATTCTTGTATGTATTATGTGTTCTAAATATGGACCAAATCGAACCACAAAAATGATTTTTTTTTGAAAATCACGATGTTTGCGCCACCCAGCGGCAATTTTTTTCATAGGTCGCTTTCTATTATTGTATGTATTATGTGTTCCAAATATGAGCCAAATCGGATACAAATATGATTTTTGTGATTATTTCGATCCTTGAGCCACCTAGCGGCGATTTTTTTCATAAGTTGCTTTCTACACTTGTATGTATTATGTGTTCCGGATATGAGCCAAATCGGACCACAAATACGATTTTTGTGATTATTTCGATCCTTGCGCCACCCAGCGGTGATTTTTATCATAGGTCGCTTTCTACTCTTGTACCTATTGTTTGTTCTAAATATGAGCAAAATCGTCCACAAGCACGATTTTTGTGAATATCTCGATCCTTGCGCCACCTAGTGCCGATTTTTTTTACTAGATCGCTTTCTACACTTGTATGTATTACGTGTTCCGGATATGAGCCAAATCGGACCACAAATACGATTTTTGTGATTATTTCGATCCTTGCGCCACCCAGCGGTGATTTTTATCATAGGTCGCTTTCTACTCTTGTACCTATTATTTGTTCTAAATATGAGCAAAATCGTCCACAAGCATGATTTTTGTGATTATTTCGATCCTTGCGCCACCTAGCGGCGATTTTTTTCATAAGTTGCTTTCTACACTTGTATGTATTATGTGTTCCAAATATGAGCCAAATCGGACTACAAATACGATTTTTGTGATTATTTCGATCCTTGCGCCACCTAGCGGCGATTTTTTTCATAAGTTGCTTTCTACACTTGTATGTATTATGTGTTCCGGATATGAGCCAAATCGGACCACAAATACGATTTTTGTTATTATTTCGATTTTTGCGCCACCTACCGCGATTTTTTTCATAGGTCGCTTTCTATTCTTGTACGCATTATGTGTTCCAAATATGAGCCAAATCGACCAAAACACGATTTTTGTGAATATCTTGGTCCTTGCGCCACCTAGCAGTGATTTTTTTATAGGTCGCTTTATATTCTTGTATGTATATGTGTTCCAGATATGAGCCAAATCGGACCACAAATACGATTTTTTATGATTATTTCGATCCTTGCGTCACCTAGCGGCGATTTTTTTAATAGGTCGCTTTCTATTCCTGTACGTATTATGTATTCCAAATATGGACCAAATCGGATCACAAATACAATTTTTTTGAATATCGCGATCTTTGCGCCACCTAGCGGCGATTTTTTTCATAGGTCGCTTTCTATTCTTATATGTATTATGTGTTCCGGATATGAGCAAAATCGGGCCACAAATACGATTTTTGTGATTATTTCGATCCTTGCGCCACCTAGCGGCGATTTTTTCATAGGTCGCTTTCTATACTTGTCCGTATTATGTGTTCCAAATATGAGCAAAATCGACCAAAAACAGGATTTTAATGAATATATCGATCCTTGCGCCACCTAGTGGCGATTTTTTTTCATAGGTCGCTTTCTATTCTTGTATGTATTATGTGTTCCAAATATGGACAAAATCGGACCACAAATATGATTTTTTTTTAAATCACGGCCTTTGCGCCACCTAGTGGCGATTTTTTTCATAGGTCGCTTTCTATTTTTGTATGTATTATGTGTTCCAAATATGAGCCAAATCGGACCACAAATACGATTTTTATGATTATTTCGATCCTTGCTCCACCTAGCGGCAATTTTTTTCATAGGTCGCTTTCAATTCTCGTATGTATAATGTGTTCCAAATATGGACCAAATCGGACCACAAATACGATTTTTTTCAATATCACGATCATTGCGCCACCTAGCGGCGACTTATTTCATTGGTCGCTTTCTATTCTTGTATGTAATATGTGTTCCGGATATGAGCCAAATCGGACCACAAATACGATTTTTGTGATTATTTCGATCCTTGCGCCACCTAGTGGCGATTTTTACCATAGGTCGCTTTCTACTCTTGTACCTATTATGTGTTCCAAATATGAGCCAAATCGACCACAAGCCCGCTTTTTGTGAATATCTCGATCCTTGCGCCACACAGTGCCGATTTTTTTATAGGTCGCTTTCTATCCTTGTATGTATTATGTGTTCCAAATATGAGCCAAATCGCACCACAAACAGGATTTTTGTGAATATTTCGATCCTTGCGCCACCTAGTGGTGATTTTTTTCATAGGTCGCTTTCTATTCTTGTATGTATTATGTGTTCCAAATATGGACCAAATCGGACCACAAATACGATTTTTTTGATAATCACGATCATTGCGCCACTTAGCGGCGATTTCTTTCATATGTTGCTTTCTATTCTTGTATGTATTATGTGTTCCAAATATGAGCCAAATCGACCACAAAGAGGATTTTAATGAATATCTCGATCCTTGCGCCACATAGTGCCGATTTTTTTTATAGGTCGCTTTCTATCCTTGTATGTATTATGTGTTCCAAATATGAGTCAAATCGGACCACAAACAGGATTTTTGTGAATATTTCGATCCTTGCGCCACCTAGTGGCGATTTTTTTCATAGGTCGTTTTCTATTCTTGTATGTATTATGTGTTCCAAATATGGACCAAATCGGACCACAAATACGATTTTTTTGAATATCACGATCTTTGCGCCACCCAGCGGTCATTTCTTTCATAGGTCGCTTTCTATTCTTGTATGTATTATGTGTTCCAAATATGAGCCAAATCTGACCACAAATAAGATTTTTGTGATTATTTCGATCCTTGCGCCACCTAGCGGCGATTTTTATCATAGGTCGCTTTCTACTCTTGCACTAATTTTGTATTCCAAATATGAGCCAAATCGGCCACAAACACGATTTTTGTGAATATCTCGATCCTTGCGCCACGTAGAGCCGATTTTTTTTATAGGTCGCTTTCTATCCTTGTATGTATTATGTGTTCCAAATATGAGCCAAATCGGACCACATACAGGATTTTTGTGAATATTTCGATCCTTGCGCCACCTAGCGGCGATTTTTTCACAGGTCGCTTTCTATACTTGTATGTATTAGGTGTTCCGTATATGAGCCAAATCGGACACAAATACGATTTTTGTGATTATTTCGATCCTTGCGCCACCTAGCGGCGATTTTATCATAGGTCAGTTTCTAATCTTGCACTTATTATGTATTCCAAATATGAGCCAAATCGGCCACAAACACGATTTTTGTGAATATCTCGATCCTTTCGCCACCTAGTGGTGATTTTTTATAGGTTGCTTTCTATACGTGTATGTATAATGTGTTGCAAATATGAGCCAAATCGGACCACAAACCCGATTTTTGTGAATATCTAGATCCTTGCGCCACGTAGCGGCGCTTTTTTCATAGGTCGCTTTCTATTCTTGTATGTATTATGAGTTTCAAATATGAGCCAAATCGGACCACAAATACGATTTTTGTGATTATTTCGATCCTTGCGCACCTAGCGCCGATTTTTTTCATAAGTCGCTTTCTATACGTGTATGTATAATGTGTTGCAAATATGAGCCAAATCGGACCACAAACCCGATTTTTGTGAATATCTAGATCCTTGCGTCACCTAGCGGCGATTTTTTTAATAGGTCGCTTTCTATTCCTGTACGTATTATGTATTCCAAATATGGACCAAATCGGATCACAAATACAATTTTTTTGAATATCGCGATCTTTGCGCCACCTAGCGGCGATTTTTTTCATAGGTCGCTTTCTATTCTTATATGTATTATGTGTTCCGGATATGAGCAAAATCGGGCCACAAATACGATTTTTGTGATTATTTCGATCCTTGCGCCACCTAGCGGCGATTTTTTCATAGGTCGCTTTCTATACTTGTCCGTATTATGTGTTCCAAATATGAGCAAAATCGACCAAAAACAGGATTTTAATGAATATATCGATCCTTGCGCCACCTAGTGGCGATTTTTTTTCATAGGTCGCTTTCTATTCTTGTATGTATTATGTGTTCCAAATATGGACAAAATCGGACCACAAATATGATTTTTTTTTAAATCACGGCCTTTGCGCCACCTAGTGGCGATTTTTTTCATAGGTCGCTTTCTATTTTTGTATGTATTATGTGTTCCAAATATGAGCCAAATCGGACCACAAATACGATTTTTGTGAATATCTCGACCCTTGCGCCACCTAGTGGCTATTTTTTTATAGGTCGCTATCTCTTCTTGTTTGTATTATGTTTTCCAAATATGAGCCAAATCGGACCACAAATACGATTTTTATGATTATTTCGATCCTTGCTCCACCTAGCGGCAATTTTTTTCATAGGTCGCTTTCTATTCTCGTATGTATAATGTGTTCCAAATATGGACCAAATCGGACCACAAATACGATTTTTTTCAATATCACGATCATTGCGCCACCTAGCGGAGACTTATTTCATTGGTCGCTTTCTATTCTTGTATGTAATATGTGTTCCGGATATGAGCCAAATCGGACCACAAATACGATTTTTGTGATTATTTCGATCCTTGCGCTACCTAGTGGCGATTTTTACCATAGGTCGCTTTCTACTCTTGTACCTATTATGTGTTCCAAATATGAGCCAAATCGACCACAAGCCCGCTTTTTGTGAATATCTCGATCCTTGCGCCACACAGTGCCGATTTTTTTATAGGTCGCTTTCTATCCTTGTATGTATTATGTGTTCCAAATATGAGCCAAATCGCACCACAAACAGGATTTTTGTGAATATTTCGATCCTTGCGCCACCTAGTGGCGATTTTTTTCATAGGTCGCTTTCTATTCTTGTATGTATTATGTGTTCCAAATATGGACCAAATCGGACCACAAATACGATTTTTTTGATAATCACGATCATTGCGCCACTTAGCGGCGATTTCTTTCATATGTTGCTTTCTATTCTTGTATGTATTATGTGTTCCAAATATGAGCCAAATCGACCACAAAGAGGATTTTAATGAATATCTCGATCCTTGCGCCACATAGTGCCGATTTTTTTTATAGGTCGCTTTCTATCCTTGTATGTATTATGTGTTCCAAATATGAGTCAAATCGGACCACAAACAGGATTTTTGTGAATATTTCGATCCTTGCGCCACCTAGTGGCGATTTTTTTCATAGGTCGCTTTCTATTCTTGTATGTATTATGTGTTCCAAATATGGACCAAATCGGACCACAAATACGATTTTTTTGAATATCACGATCTTTGCGCCACCCAGCGGTCATTTCTTTCATAGGTCGCTTTCTATTCTTGTATGTATTATGTGTTCCAAATATGAGCCAAATCTGACCACAAATAAGATTTTTGTGATTATTTCGATCCTTGCGCCACCTAGCGGCGATTTTTATCATAGGTCGCTTTCTACTCTTGCACTAATTTTGTATTCCAAATATGAGCCAAATCGGCCACAAACACGATTTTTGTGAATATCTCGATCCTTGCGCCACGTAGAGCCGATTTTTTTTATAGGTCGCTTTCTATCCTTGTATGTATTATGTGTTCCAAATATGAGCCAAATCGGACCACATACAGGATTTTTGTGAATATTTCGATCCTTGCGCCACCTAGCGGCGATTTTTTCACAGGTCGCTTTCTATACTTGTATGTATTAGGTGTTCCGTATATGAGCCAAATCGGACCACAAATACGATTTTTGTGATTATTTCGATCCTTGCGCCACCTAGCGGCGATTTTTATCATAGGTCAGTTTCTACTCTTGCACTTATTATGTATTCCAAATATGAGCCAAATCGGCCACAAACACGATTTTTGTGAATATCTCGATCCTTTCGCCACCTAGTGGTGATTTTTTTATAGGTTGCTTTCTATACGTGTATGTATAATGTGTTGCAAATATGAGCCAAATCGGACCACAAACCCGATTTTTGTGAATATCTAGATCCTTGCGCCACCTAGCGGCGCTTTTTTCATAGGTCGCTTTCTATTCTTGTATGTATTATGAGTTTCAAATATGAGCCAAATCGGACCACAAATACGATTTTTGTGATTATTTCGATCCTTGCGCCACCTAGCGCCGATTTTTTTCATAAGTCGCTTTCTATACTTGTATGTATTATGTGTTCCGGATATGAGCAAAATCGGACCACAAATACGATTTTTGTGATTATTTCAATCCTTGCGCCACCTAGCGGCGATTTTTATCATAGGTCGCTTTCTTCTCTTGCACTTATTATGTATTCCAAATATGAGCCAAATCGGCCACAAACACGATTTTTGTGAATATCTCGATCCTTGCGCCACCTAATGCCGATTTTTTTTTACTAGATCGCTTTCTATTCTTGTATGTATTATGTGTTTCAAATATGAGCCAAATCGGACCACAAATACGATTTTTGTGATTATTTCGATCCTTGCGCCACCTATCGGCGATTTTTTTTATAGGTCGCTTTCTATTCTTGTACGTATTATGTGTTCCAAATATGAGCCAAATCGACCACAAACACGATTTTTGTGAATATCTTGATCCTTGCGCCACCTTGCGGTGATTTTTTTATAGGTCGCTTTCTATTCTTGTACGTATTATGTTTTCCAAATATCAGCCAAATCGACCACAAACATGATTTTTGTGAATATCTTGATCCTTGCTCCACCTAGCGGTGATTTTTTTATAGGTCGCTTTCTATTCTTGTATGTATTATGTGGTCCGGATATGAGCCAAATCGGACAACAAATACGATTTTTATGATTATTTCGATCCTTGCGCCACCTAGCGGCGATTTTTTTCATAGGCGCTTTCTATTCTTGCACGTATTATGTGTTCCAAATATGAGCCAAATCGACCACAAACAGAATTTTTGTGAATATATCGACCCTTGCGCCACCTAGTGGCATTTTTTTATAGGTCGCTTTCTATTTTTGTATGTATTATGCGTTCCAAATATGAGCCAAATCGGACCACAAATACGATTTTTGTGAATATATCGACCCGTGCGCCACCTAGTGGCATTTTTTTATAGATCGCTTTCTATTCTTGTATGTATTATGTGTTCCAAATATTAGCCAAATCGGATCACAAATACGATTTTTGTTATTATTTCGATCTTTGCGCCACCTAGCGGCGATTTTTTTCATAGGTCGCTTTCTAATCTTGTACCTATTATATGTTCCAAATATGAGCCAAATCGACCACAAACACGATTTTTGTGAATATCTTGATCCTTGCTCCACCTAGCGGTGATTTTTTTATAGGTCGCTTTCTATTCTTGTATGTATTATGTGGTCCGGATATGAGCCAAATCGGACCACAAATACGATTTTTGTGATTATTTCGATCCTTGCTCCACCTAACGGCGATTTTTTTCATAGGTCGCTTTCTACTCTTGTACCTATTATGTATTCCAAATATGAGCCAAATCGACCACAAGCACGATTTTTGTGAATATCTCCATCCATGCGCCACCTAGTGCCGATTTTTTTTATAGGCCGCTTTCTATTCTTGTATGTATTATGTGTTCCAAATATGAGCCAAATCGGACCACAAACAGGATTTTTGTGAATATTTCGATCCTTGCGCCACCTAGCGGCGATTTTTTCACAGGTCGCTTTCTATACTTGTATGTATTATGTGTTCCGTATATGAGCCAAATCGGACCACAAATACGATTTTTGTGATTATTTCGATCCTTGCGCCACCTAGCGGCGATTTTTTTCATAGGTCGCTTTCTATTCTTGTACGTATTATGTGTTCCAAATATGAGCCAAATCGACCACAAACATGATTTTTGTGAATATCTTGATCCTTGCGCCACCTAGCGGTGATTTTTTATAGGTCGCTTTCTATTCTTGTATGTATTATGTCTTCCGGATATGAGCCAAATCGGACCACAAATACGATTTTTATGATTATTTCGATCCTTGCGCCACCTAGCGGCGATTTTTTTTAAAAGGTCGCTTTCTATTCTTGTACTTATTATGTGTTCCAAATATGAGCCAAATCGGACCACAAATACGATTTTTGTGATTATTTCGATCCTTGCGCCACCTAGCGGCGATTTTTTCATGTCGCTTTCTATACTTGTATGTATTATGTGTTCCGGATATGAGCAAAATCGGACCACAAATACGATTTTTGTGATTATTTCGATCCTTGCGCCACCTAGCGGCGATTTTTATCATAGGTCGCTTTCTACTTTTGCACTTATTATGTATTCCAAATATGAGCCAAATCAACCACAAACATGATTTTTGTGAACATCTTGATCCTTGCGCCACCTAGCGGTGATTTTTTATAGGTCGCTTTCTATTCTTGTACGTATTATGTGTTCCAAATATGAGCCAAATCGGACCACAAATACGATTTTTGTGATTATTTCGATCCTTGCGCCACCTAGCGGCGATTTTTTCATAAGTCGCTTTCTATACTTGTATGTATTATGTGTTCCGGATATGAGCCAAATCGGACCACAAACACGATTTTTGTGAATATCTCGATACTTGCGGCACCTAGTGCCGATTTTTTTAATAGGTCGCTTTCTATTCTTGTATGTATTATGTGTTTCAAATATGAGCTAAATCGGACCACAGATACGATTTTTGTGATTATTTCGATCCTTGCGCCACCTAGCGGCGATTTTTTTCATGGGTCGCTTTTTGTTCTTGACCGTATTATGTGTTCCAAATATAAGCCAAATCGACCAGAAACAGGATTTTAATGAATATCTCGATCCTTGCGCCACCTAGTGGCGATTTTTTTTTCATAGGTCGCTTTCTGTTCTTGTATGTATTATGTGTTCCAAATATGGACCAAATCGGACCGCAAATATGATTTTTTTTGAATATCTCGAACCTTACGCCACCTAGTGGCATTTTTTTATAGGTCGCTTTCTATTCTTGTATGTATTATGTGTTCCGGATATGAGCCAAATCGGACCACAAATAAGATTTTTGTGATTATTTCGATCTTTGCGCCACCCAGCGGCGATTTTTATCATAGGCCGCTTTCTACTCTTGTACCTATTATGTGTTCCAAATATGAGCAAAATCGTCCACAAGCACGATTTTTGTGAATATCTCGATCCTTGCGCCACCTAGTGCCGATTTTTTTTATAAGTCGCTTTCTATCCTTGTATGTATTATGTGTTCCAAATATGAGCCAAATCGGACCACAAACAGAATTTTTGTGAATATTTCGATCCTTGCGCCACCGAGTGGCGATTTTTTTCATAAGTCGCTTTCTACACTTGTATCTATTATGTGTTCCGTATATGAGCCAAATCGGACCACAAATACGATTTTTGTTATTATTTCGATCTTTGCGCCACCTAGCGGCGATTTTTTTCATAGGTCGCTTTCTATTCTTGTACGCATTATGTGTCCCAAATATGAGCCAAATCGACCAAAACACGATTTTTGTGAATATCTTGATCCTTGCGCCACCTAGCGGTGATTTTTTTTATAGGTCGCTTTATATTCTTGTATGTATTATGTGTTCCAGATATGAGCCAAATAGGACCACAAATACGATTTTTTATGATTATTTCGATTCTTGCGTCACCTAGCGGCGATTTTTTAATAGGTCGCTTTCTATTCTTGTACGTATTATGTGTTCCAAATATGGACCAAATCGAACCAAAAATACAATTTTTTGAATATCACGATCTTTGCGCCACCTAGCGCCGCTTTTTTTCATAGGTCGCTTTCTATTGTTATATGTACTATGTGTTCCGGATATGAGCAAAATCGGACCACAAATACGATTTTTGTGATTATTTCGATCCTTGCGCCACCTAGCGGCGATTTTTTCATAGGTCGCTTTCTATACTTGTCCGTATTATGTGTTCCAAATATGAGCCAAATCGACCAAAAACAGGATTTAATGAATATCTCGATCCTTGCGCCACCTAGTGGCGATTTTTTTTTTCATAGGTCGCTTTCTTTTCTTGTATGTACTATGTGTTCCAAATATGAACCAAATCGGACCACAAATACGATTTTTGTGATTATCTTGATTTTCTTGTATGTACTATGTGTTCCAGATATGAGCCAAATCGGACCACAAATAAGATTTTTGTGATTATTTCGATCCTTGCGCCACCTAGCGGCGATTTTTTCATAAGTCGCTTTCTATACTTGTATGTAATATGTGTTCCGGATATGAGCAAAATCGGACCACAAATACGATTTTTGTGATTATTTCGATCCTTGCGCCACCTAGCGGCGATTTTTATCATAGGTCGCGTTCTACTTTTGCACTTATTATGTATTCCAAATATTAGCCAAATCGGCCACAAACACGATTTTTGTGAATATCTCGATCCTTGCGCCACCTAGTGCCGATTTTTTTAATAGGTCGCTTTCTATTCTTGTATGAATTATGTGTTTCAAATATGAGCCAAATCGGACCACAGATACGATTTTTGTGATTATTTCGATCCTTGCGCCACCTAGCGGCGATTTTTTTCATAGGTCGCTTTTTATTCTTGTCCGTATTATGTGTTCCAAATATGAGCCAAATCGACCAAAAACAGGATTTAATGAATATCTCGATCCTTGCGCCACCTAGTGGCGATTTTTTTTTCATAGGTCGCTTTCTTTTCTTGTATGTACTATGTGTTCCAAATATGAACCAAATCGGACCACAAATACGATTTTTGTGATTATCTTGATTTTCTTGTATGTATTATGTGGTCCGGATATGAGCCAAATCGGACCACAAATACGATTTTTATGATTATTTCGATCCTTGCGCCACCTAGCGGCGATTTTTTTCATAGGTCGCTTTCTATTCTTGCACGTATTATGTGTTCCAAATATGAGCCAAATCGACCAAAAACAGAATTTTTGTGAATATATCGACCCTTGCGCCACCTAGTGGCATTTCTTTATAGGTCGCTTTCTATTTTTGTATGTATTATGCGTTCCAAATATGAGCCAAATCGGACCACAAATACGATTTTTGTGAATATATCGACCCTTGCGCCACCTCGTGGCATTTTTTATAGGTCACTTTCTAATCTTGTATGTATTATGTGTTCCAAATATGAGCCAAATCGGATCACAAATACGATTTTTGTGATTATTTCGATCCTTGCTCCACCTAACGGCGATTTTTTTCATAGGTCGCTTTCTACTCTTGTACCTATTATGTATTCCAAATATGAGCCAAATCGACCACAAGCACGATTTTTGTGAATATCTCCACCCATGCGCCACCTAGTGCCGATTTTTTTTATAGGTCTCTTTCTCTCCTTGTATGTATTATGTGTTCCAAATATGAGCCAAATCGGACCACAAACAGGATTTTTGTGAATATTTCGATCCTTGCGCCACCGAGTGGCGATTTTTTTCATAAGTCGCTTTCTATACTTGTATGTATTATGTGTTCCGTATATGA
>NW_027137250.1:0-80142 GCF_040869045.1 Eurosta solidaginis | reverse complement strand
ACGATATGGCTATTAATCATAGCGATAGCCACTATACTTAAAAGCTATATGAAATTTAAAAATAGGCAATTGAACAACGTGCAACATCGCGTCTAAATTTTTTTCTCTACACAAATTACCAAACCCAAAGCTGAGGAAGAGCAATAAACAATTCAAGTAAATCTCAAATAATAAATCTAAAAATGTCACAAGCGACAGTAAAGGCAGCCCTGCCTAAAGTGAACAGCAAATCAAAAATTTGCATAATCCCTCTGAATGCTCCTGACAAAAATGGTTATGAAGCAATAGGAAATTCTAGGACAGTGGAAATAGGCAAAAACTAAGAACAAGAAAAAATACAAAAATTTTAAAACCAGCACATAACAAAAAAAAAAAAAAGAATGAAGAAAAGTCACAAAGAGAACATATAAAAATATATGTGAAGCGCTATATAAATTTGCAGCAATAAGACATGTCGCGCATCTAAAATGGTAGAGTAAGAAATACAAGCAACCTGATTGTATATGATAAAATTGACTTAGGGCAATTACTTATCAGGCTGTATACACGTTGTACAAATGTCGCCAATACAGGACTTGAAATTTATAAGGAAACACGAAGTTGTCCTGAGGGACAAATTGGTGAAAAATAATTGAATATTTACACGAGTAGACAAATTTAAAATAAAATTAATAACCAAATTCTCTAAGATCAAATAATTGTACAAACTCAAGAGGTTGTGCATGTGACAAATCCCGGTTAAAACTAAAAATAAATTTTTCATAAAGTCATGACGATCCTGTCTTGGTGGCCGCCACAGAAATCGCATGACGAAAAAGACCAAAAATATATTGCTGGAAAATAAGGAAAAAATAGGGAAAATATAACAAGAAAATTTAAAGATACGAAAAATTTTTGAATCCACTGTACCTTCTTCCACTTACCCATTAACATAACTACTACCAATACATAACTACCCCGCTCTTCCGTCAGCAACCCCTGAATTGTCTATGTAATTTATTACAGATTTACCTTATTATGAATAAAAAATGTCAAGTAAAAAAAAAATTTTTTCTTGAATAATATGTGGAATTAGTTTAAGAAAATAAAATAAATACAAACATTTATTGCCTGGGTCTCAATTAAGAAAACCACGCAATCCAAGAGGTCATAATTTTACATATTAGGAAAAATACTTTACTTTAACCACAAATAGATATAAGTATGGGCTTCAGTTAGGAAACCTCGTTTTTAGAGAGGTCATAATTTTAGGAAAAATATTTTTGCTTTAGCCACAGGTAGAATAGAAAATAGGAAATATGTTTACTTCACAGTATAGACCATTCGCAAGTAACCGCAATGGATTTAAAAAAAAAAACCAAAACAACCACACTATAAACATTCCAATTTACTCATCAATAAAAATGTATAAATAAAAATTTATTTTGATATCAAGTTACGGTTACTTCTCAATAAAATGTTAAACACATGTCGATTTTTAAGTGACATTAAAGTGACCGTCTATAATTAAGCATAAAATTATATACGCTCACTTAAACGGCCGATAGTGTAGTATCGCGTGGAGTTCACCTCTCTTCAAACACGCTTAACATTGCAAATATACGCTCATTGACCCAGATAACTACCATGAGCTCATTCGGATTTGCCAGGCGCCCAACATATTGATGCGACAATATGTAGGTCAATATAATAATTTTCTGACAAACCATTCCTCACTATTGAGTCATGCACCTTTAGTATGTAAATATTAATGTAAGTATGTATATACGTATAGGTTAAGAACTTTTGTATAAATAATAATGAATTTCGTCAATAAAGAAGAATTAATAAATTGCTATCCAACGCTACTCATCAGCGTTCTTCAGCTAAATAATTTTTTTTTAAATATTTCTTTACAATATGGAGTCTATGAAGCTCCCGCCATTTTATGGACAATGGCATCCGGTTGCAAGGCAACTCACTTTGAACTCCACTACGATTCTAATTCCATGTAAAAGTATTACGCAGTAACATTTCTGATATTTGGGCTCATCAAATACATACATGATACTATTCCACAATTTTAACACAAAACAGTGATTGCTCACAAGTACTTAACACACCCACTCGCAAGATACATTTTCATTAACCACAGGTACTTACACATTTACACTTAAGATACATCTCATTAATCCCAGGTACTAGTACGTTTACTTAAGATCAAATGCCACCGTTCGACCTGGTCTAACGAAGTTTCAAAAAATGTCAAAAAGAAGGGTGGGCACTAACTCACTCTAACAATTATCCATAATTATCCACAACGATAGACCATTATGTTACTACTTAATTTCCAGCTAAGGTTCTTTCTGCTTTATTTATTCAACCAATTTATGTTCTGATTTATTTACCAACCATTTTATACTCAACATTCATAATTTTGGGATGTGTTCAAACCGTTTCCTTGAATTGGTTTGGAGTAACTCAACATGCACCAATTTAACCAACAGTACAGGGACCTTTTCGTCACTAGTACGATGACGGAAATTTGATACTTGGTATTTTGATCGCCTTTTAGGATCGGTTGCGGGTAATAGCTAGTTATTAAATGGAACAGTACCCCGTGCGCAAGGCAAACTCGCTACGCAATTGATTACAGCATTCGCGTGGCTTAGTAAAACATATTTGCGACTTTTCTTCATTTGTCACTAATATAGGATAATGAAAAGTTTGAGTGATAGTTGCACCTTCCCTACATCATTGTACTAAACGCAAAGAGCGAATAGGACACAGACACCAAGATACTTGCGAAAAAATGAGTTTTCTAACTTTTGTGTTAGAATATCTTAAGACTTGTAAACGCGTTTATTTTGAATTTTAATACCACTTATTCCAAAATAAAGGCGTGTGCAATTTTCTAGCTTCTTATCTGAAACAATGAGCCTAAACCCTGCCATTACCAGCTTATAAAGATTGCCTTTCAGGTCAAATGCCGTACGTATGGCGAACATTAGTATTATAAACTATTGGTATAAACTCCCTGTATTGATCAGTTACAATAATATTGTCGTATTCACCAGTTACATTAACACGTACGACAAAATTTTACTCATAGCTGATACAATTTTGTCGTATGTGCCATAAAAGCCTCATTGATATAATTATATTTAGTATCGCTTTCAGTATCTGCGGGTACATAATAATCGTCTCAACAGCATGAAATTGGCTTTTGTTTAACTGAGATTACCTCTTTTGTTGAGTATCAATGTGTAATTGACTGTGCTTCAAGCTGCTTTAAACAAAAAAATTGGTATATTGACGTTTATTTTATTACGTGTATTTGTGAAATGTAGATATTACACAACATTTAGATGATTCGATTTTTTCTCCATCTTAATAAAATTTGATTCCTTTTTGTAACTAAATACTGAGCTTTCAATTAAATAGATTTACTCAAATCGTTAGCTTAGGTTCGGTTTTGTAGTGCGAGATTAAACTCGTATTAAAGCTGACTAAGCTAAGCTTTAAAATTTTATGATGAAAATTTATGAATAAAATTTTATGTTATCGATCAAAGTGGCAAAGTTATACTCCAGTCAACTTTAAGTGAAGTTCGAGCAACCGCTATAAAAGTTAAGTATTAATCTACTAACCGTTTTGGTCAAAAATAAGTTTTGATGTAGTTTGGTAGAGCAGGAAATATATATCAACCTTACAGAACAGTAATACAATAAGATTGTTATTATCAAAGTGTCGGGCTTTTTGTTGAGTTAACTTGCTATGATTTTTTATGAAGAAGTTTTTGGCCTGCCGTTTAAATTTATTTATGCCATCTAGGCCGGTCTTTTCAGTGCGATTTCAAACTGCAATTAAGCTTAGTGAGATTTAAACCTGAAATTTCTATGCTTAGGGTCGATTCCTCGGGGCGAATTTAAGCTGATGTTGTGCCGGTAGTAATGGGGCTGGTTTGAACCCTAATTAACTTAAAATCGAGCTTAAAAACCGGAACTTAGGAGGTTAAAAACTAAAAGTAATTTTTCAATCACTTTTTGGAGTAATTTTTGAATAAAGGGTTTGTTTCCCAAACCATAACTTAATAATGATAATAAATATCAGGCTTTTACAAAAATGAACAAATGGAATAATCAAAAATTTTTAATTTAGGTGGAAGATCAAAATCTGTCTACCGTTGTTGACTAAATAATGAACTCTATGCTTGTTAAAACTATATGTTATGAAAATCTTATAATTCATCATATAAAAATATTTTTTCAATCATAAAATTCAGAAATACCGTTTCACTGTTCGTAACCAAAGATGTCGATCTTTTAAACAATTGAATTTTTTAGATTTTTTTGATTTAAAAAAGCATAAATGCATAGAATCAGCGTCAATAATTTCACTAAAATATGCCAGGAATGATTCCAATTTTCATTACAGTTTAAATAAAAAAGATGCAACATTTTTTAAGTACCCCCTTTATATAAATAGACCAGAAGAAATGAAAAATGTCGCTTTAAACAAAGACACAATTTTGTTGAAATTTAATATTCAAATATTAACGTAACTAATGCAATCGTTTATTGAGAAACAAAAATATAGAGGCGGAGGGCAATAAATAAATTTTCGGTATAATCTTGACCTAAGTCAAGCACTCCACCTTTATATTTTAGTTCCTTATACACATTTTTACAGTAGTTATGTTAATATTTGAATATCAGATTTTAAAAAGATTATGGCTCTGTTTAAAGAGACATTTTTCATTTTTCTGTTCCATTTATATAGAGGAAGTACTTAAAAATCGTTTATCTTCTTCTTTTTCTCCTTCTGTGGCATTGCCAAGGTGTCCTGAACCTGTGTATGGTTTCATGTTTCTAGCTCAAGGATCGCAAGATTACACAATTCTAAATTTTCTATTTTAATACCTTTGAATATCTCGATCTTTTTCCCATATAGAGAACTCTTTTATATTAAATATTATGGCCTAATACAGCCCAATGTTTCTTTTAAAGTTTCAGATCTCTGTGTTATCAGAAGGTTCCTTAAAACTCTAAAGCGAAATGTTGCATTGTCATGGGGCTCTGAAGTATGCTCTTAGTTTCAAGAAACTAGCTCTACGGAAAGGTTTTCAAATAGCGACCGCAAGATTCCATGTGTTGTAAATGGACTTTCTGAATATCTAGGAAACTCTTTTTCCGTAAATACTAAAACCTAATAGATCCCTAATCTTTGTTCAAAGTTTCAGGTCTCTGGGTTATCGGGAATTTCTTTCAAGCTCGAAGACGAAATGTCTCTCATGTTTTTTTATGAACTATGTTTTTAGTTTCTAAAATCTAGTTTTACGAGAAGTTACTATTATAGTCCGGCCGCCGTGGTGTGATGGTAACGTGCTCCGCCATTCCCACCGAAAATCCTGGGCTCACGCCCCGGGAAAAGCAACATCAAAATTTTAGAAACAAGTTTTTTCAATTAGAAGAAAATGTTTTTAATATCTCTGAATATCTCGAATATCCCTGTCCTATCCTAAATATTTCAACCTAATAGAGCCCAAAGTTCGTTCATAGTATTAGGTTTCTCGGTTATCGGGAGGTTCTTTAAAACTCGAAAGCAAAACTTCCAAACTCGCATTATTTTTTTAATTTTTACGATCCCTGGACTACCTATTAACATTTTTTCCTTCACGTTGTAAAGTAGTGGGTTTCTGAGTTATGTTCTTAGTTTCAGGAATCTACGGGAAGGTACTCAAATAGCGGTCGCAAGATATCACATGTTGTAAATGGACATTATAAATATTTATGAGCATCTCGATCCCTGTCCACTAAAGAAAACCCATTTATCCTAAGTATTATAATCTAACAGAGCCCAAGGTTTCTTTCGAAGGTTCAGGTCTCTGGATTATCGGAAAAATCCTTAAAACTGGAAAGCAAAATGTCCAAGTTAAGACGATTTTTTGAATTTTCAGCGTCCATGGACCATCTAGAGAAAATTTTTTTCCTTTATACTGCATTGTCATTGGGCTCTAAAGTAAATTTTTAGTTTCAATATTTAACCTCTACGGGAAGTTACTCAAAAAGCGGTCGCAAGATTCCACATGTTGTAAATGGACTTTCTAAATATCTTTAAATATTCCGAACCCTGTCCAATCTAGAAATCAATGTTTTCTTACAATCACAATCTAATAAAGCCCAAAGCAGAGTTTAAAGTTTCAGGTCTTTGGGTTATCGGGAAGTTCCTGAAAGCTCGAAAGAAAAATTTGCAAGTTCGGATAATTTTTTTTGAATTTTCTCGATTCCTAGACAACCTAGCGAAAATTTTTTCCATTCTGTTGCATTGCTATGAGGTTCTTAAGTGTTTTCTTAGTTTAAAGAATCTAGCTCCACGGAAAGTTACTCAAATAGCGTCCACAGGATTCCACATGCTGCAAATGGGCATTCTAAACATCTCTGAATGTATCTATCCCTTTCGCATCTAGAAATCTCTGTTATCTTAAGTATTAAAGCCAAATAGAAACCGATTTTTTTAATTTTTACGATCCCTGGACTAGCTAGTAGAGCTTGCGATTTCTCGAACTTTTACGAGAAGAGATTTCTCGCGAGTCTCGCCTTCTCGCGAGATTCTCCTTTACATGTTATTTCGTACGCAATGTTATTTTGTTGTGTAGTTGGAACTGGGCTTTTAGGTTTTGTGAAAATAGTAGACAAAGTTTGGTTAGATTTGTCGGTGAAGCATATGTTGTTGTTGGTTTTTGGTATGCTTTTTTTATGTTGTCTGTTAAGTATATATGTTACGCTGTAATATTGTTTTGGTTGGGCATTGATATTAGCTGTTGCGTTGTTGTTAGTTACGTATTTTATTTGCGTTTTCTTCTTTTCAATTAAGTTTTGTACGAGACGTAAGGGTAATTGTTTTTTCTCAATATTTTGGTTATTATGTTAATGTTGACGTCCCAGAATTTTTCATGGCTGATTTTTCACACTTTGTGAATTAGGTTTTTGGCCGTGTTTAAGTGGTTGGGCTGATAAGTAATTAATCAGTCGTCCCGATGAAGTGGGTTTAGTATACCAATCTAGTACAAGATCTTGGTTTCTTCTGTGGATGCGCGTATCTAAAAAGGGGATGCTGCCATTATTTTCTATTTCCACAGTAAATTTAAGTTTATTGTGGTACTTGTTTAATGTGTGGAGGATGTTGTCTAAATCTCTCCTCTTTACAATGGCAAAGATGTCGTCCACATACTGAGTTAGAAATGATATGTTTATGTTATAATTTTCTTTTAGTTCTGACATGCTATCTTTTAACAGGTCGTCCATAACTATGTCAGCTTTGGTGGGGGAGAGCGGATTACCCATCGGCATTCCAAACGTTTGGCCGTATATCTATTTTTTTAATGTTGTTATTGTTGATTGATATGGGCAAAATAATTGAAATAAATTTAGTTCACCCCTGAGGATGCTAAGATGATTAGCGAAACGTCGGGTTGTACTAGTGGAGTCTTTTGACTTGCACTAACGCACATATTGGTCAAATAAAGCCTATTTTTAATTTTATTAATTAATTGGGTTATAAAATTTTTCGTGTCATGCGCCGACATTTCTCAAATAACGCCCAGCTATTTCGCTTAAAAAAAACACATTACTGCGGCCCATGATGCATTAAATCAGACAGGTGAAGTCATTATTACAAAATCGAGTCACATTTGACAATACTCGCCCTCATTTAAGTATTGCTTCTTGAATTATCTGCAGCGTTGATTTTTTCATTATCATAAAAAATACTACATTAATGCCATTCTCAAATATGAAGTAAAATGCAGGAAAACTACGCCTTTATTTTCTTTTTTGTGAGGGTGTTGTTTCGTTTTCTTGAGTAGAAATGGAAAAGTTTTAGTAAACGGAACTGAGTCCCCTTTTCCACAACTAAGGAATATGGAAACAGACTTTTGAAGTCAGTGAGATGATTGACGATCTGGAGCAATATCATGAAGTTGCTTGTGATACGAAAATTCAAAATTGACGGTATACGCTCCCAAAACTCAACATTTATCTACAAATGTAAACGAAGCGTTAAGAAGTAGGCTCATTAAGCAGAAAAAAGTGGCTGGCGTTAGAATATAAAGCGGCAGAGCTTGAAGAAATTCAAATATGTGGTTCATCAGAAAATTATTTATACACCTCTGGCTAGGCCTGGAGACCTTTAGACAAACATGAAGACAATAAAAACTTTTTATTCTTTATTTTGGCACTTGACTGCTAAAATACGCCCATAAATGCTAAACACGTATCGAAACACAGGTTTATTTCCCAGGAGTATTATGCCGATGGGAGAACTTTAATTTATTTATTCAATTTATTTATAAGACTCGTTGGTTGAGCGTAAGACTAATGTCTTTTAAGCCCATCATCATTAATTAATTTACAATAGTTTCATATTTAATTAATAATAATAATATCTAATAACAATAATAATTACTGTATATGCATATCATAAAAAATAAAATTGCATTAATTTAAATCATAATTAACAACTTATAACAAATATTTTAGGTATAGAAAGATTTATTCCTTAAAATATGAAAAACAGAAATTAAGGTCATAAGAATGAAAAAGTAAAAAAAAATAGGAAGAAATATTTAGATATTTAAAAACTTAAACACTTCCAATTTAAAGCGCCTGGGATTTGTTAACGATTTAATTTTGTTTGGTAAAGAGTTCCAGAATTTGACAACACTGACAAAAAACGTTCGTGATGAAGTATTATAATGATGTTTTGGTACGATGAGGTTGCGTGTTCTAATCGAATGCGCAAAAGCCAACTTTTCAAAAAGGTACTTTGGATTTCTCATATTAATGAGCTTATGCATATATATAAGATTACGGTACTTCAAGTAGCAAGTCAGATTGCAATCGAGTATCTTGTAACTAAATTGTGAGATGTGGTCATACTTACGCCTACAAAACACATACCTAGCACAGCTGTTTATGGCCATTGCAAGTTTTCGCTCAGATGCGCTATCTAGGTGCCCGTAGATGAGTTCGCCATAAGAAATGAGTGGAACTATAAAGGTTTTCACCAAACGTAATTTTGTGTCCTGCGGGACGAAGTTAGCTGTGTACCACAGCTTTCTTAGAATGAAATAAATTCTAGATATGATTTGGTTTATATAATCGGAGCACCCAAGGTATGAATTAACTTTGTAACCAAGGCTAGTTACAACTGCCTCGAAATTTATAGACGAGTCCTCTAAAATTATTGGGGGAAACAATTCCTCACAATTCGACCTGTGTGAAATACATATGGCTTTGGTTTTTTTTGCGTTAAGACTCAAATTATTACATTTGGCCCAAATAGAGATTGATTGCAAATCATCATTGATTCTAGCATTCAAATCTTCACATAGTCCTCTTGGACGGGATAGATATACTTGTGCATCATCCGCATACAGTTGTATGGACACATTTTTACAGCAGTAGACCATATCATTAATAAAAATACTGAACAAAATCGGGCCCAAAATGGATCCCTGAGGTACCCCCGAATGAAATCTTCTTAGCTCAGAAGCCATATTTTTAGTCACAACCTTTTGCCAACGATTACTAAGGTAGTTTTTGAGCAGATTTACCGCGCTTTCAGAAAACCCAAAATACTTTTCAAGCTTGTGCAAAGTAATGTATGGTCAACTTTGTCAAAAGCCTTGGAGAAGTCCAATAGAGTTAAAACAGTTAAATCACCTTTATCGAAGGACGGTCTAATATCATCAATTACTTTAAGCATAGCAGTTGCACAGCTGTGACCCATTTTATATCCTGACTGGTTTTCGGCAAGAAGATTATTGTTGTATAGATAATCAACTATTTGCGTAACCATTAGCCTTTCCAAAACCTTTGACAAAGAAGGAAGTATGCTAATTGGCCGAAAATCTAATGGAATGGCACCCGAACGATTTTTAGAGATTGGATTAACTTTAGCTATTTTACAGGAGTCCGGAAACGTCGAGGTAGTGATGGAAAAATTCAAAATGTGTGTTAGGGTTGAAAGTATGAATGGAATTATCAGCTTTATAAATTTTAAGCTTACGTTGTCCTCTCCAATGGCATTCGATTTAATTGAAAAAATACTTTTTAGAATATCATACTCAGTCACGGTTGAGAAGTCAAATGTTTTTTCTGTTGCAAGTAGTGCTTTGGATAATGTTTGATTCTAAGAAGTAATCATTCATAGAGTTGGCGTCTAAATTGCATTCTATACTAGTTTTACTCCCAATTCCAACAGACTTTAGATGGTTCCACAATACTTTTCCAGATAAGTTTACATCTAACTTGGTACGGTAGTGCTGCCTTTTAGAGTTTTTCGTGGTCATATTAGCTTTGTTACGGGCAACACGATATGCTTCCCAGTTTTCGCGCGTTGGTGTACGTTTCCAACGTATGTATAGCTGGGGTCTCGTTTTTATACTTTGTAATACCACTCTTGTAAACCATGGAGGTTTTTTATTGGAGACTTTGGCCATTCTTACAGGGATATATTTATCATAAAGATAATTTAGGCTTGAAGTGAAAAAGTCTAGTTTTTGGTTTATATCTGGAAAGAACCAAGCTGTGTTCCAATCAAGGATGCCAGCCTCATATCTTAATGCATCAATATCAACAGATTTAAAATTCCTGTAATAAAATTGTTTGTGTACATCAGTATTAAACTGTAAATCATACGCTAAAAACATCAAAACGTGATCTGATATACCTGGAATGGAAAACTGATCACAATGAAGTACGTTTGAACGATCAGACACACATATAATGTCAAGCAGACTTGATTTACAATTAGGACCAAAGTGGATGGGAAATTTATTTATTACTTCCAAACCAGCAGAAATCAGCCTATCTATTAAATCAATGGAACTGCTATCACTATTGAGAAGATCAATATTGAAATCCCCACATAACAAGACATGCTAATATTTGGGAGCTACCTCAGCAACTTCATTGAAAAGGCCACTAAGATCAAATCTTCTACTAGGATTGTAAACACATACGATCAAACATTTCCTGCAACCATCTCCAATTTCTACAACCAAATACTCAACCGGATCATCACAACTTGATTTAAATATAATTTTTCGATTAATCCCGGATTTGCAGTAGATGCCGATTCCACCACCTTTCGCCCCCGTTTGCCTATCATTTCTTAATAGTTTATAGTCACGCAGTAGACAAGTATTATCACATACGGACTCACTAAACCATGTTTCCGTTATGCATACTACATCAATATCAAGGCCCTGCAAAATATAATTAATGTAATCAACTTTTTGATTATTAAAGCTTCTAGCATTAAAATAGCATAATTGCAACCCGGTATACTTCTTACTAACAAGCTTCAAGAGAAAATTTAAGCATCTTTTGTCAGCAGTAAAACTCATATCTGCGTTAAATCGGCGCAATTAATTTGGAAGTTTACAGTGGCAGTAATTGAGTAATAGAGAAAAATACAGAATATAAAAACAAAAGAAGAAATATATAGGGAAAATAGGGAAAAATGAAGAGAATATAAGAAATATGTCAACATTGTTTGTCTTAATTTTTATGTAATGTGACTTGACTGGCTGACAAGTGCATCAACGCTCTCTTTGCTGTAAATAAAAACTGCCTCTTTTCCGTGATGTACTCTCACATAGATTCTCCCTCTAATGCTAAATGCCTACGAAATGAGTTTTTGACGTTTCAGTTGAGTTGCGTAATGCATTAGAGCTCTATTTGCTTTTGTCAAACTTTCATGTATGTAGAAATTAGCCTCACCGCCTTGACCAATATCGGATAGCATCATTGATCTCTTTTTGTGTCTACAAAAAGCAGCGACTGCTTTAAGAAACTCTCGCCTATCATATTGGCAATTGAGTTTAAACAGTATTGGCGCTGAGCTCGCTTGACTTTTGTTTTGTCGCATACGAAAACACTCACGTACACTAGGCATGGCAGAACCAATTGCCCGGCATACATCACCAAACATCTCACTCAATTTTTCTTCATTACATTTTGGTATGTCATTTATAATGATATCTGTTGATACCGCCGCACTCTCAAACTGCTCAATTGTTTTTCGCGCCTTTTCTGCTTCCGCTTTGAGCGATAAAAGTTCAGATTGCATGCCATCGACTGCTGTTGATCTCAAGCTCTCAATAGCAGTGACTCTATTTTCAATCACGTCTATTCTTTTCTTTGTACTAGACAACTCACCAGCTATTTCACTCAACCGCTGTATAAATCTTTCTTCCAAACCACTCATGGAGTCGTTTAGCCGTCTGATTATATTGTCCTCGTGTTTATTGAGTCTTTCTTCCAGCAATTTCATAAATTCAGCGCTTCGGGTGTCCGACATTTGTTCAAACATATATATATATAAATATATGTAATTAAATTTACAGAAAAATATAAAACATTGCACGATAAACAATCGGTGGCCCCTCTTAAAATTTTTAAAATGTTCAACGCGGTTTTATGAAGCTTAAAATTGTGATTTCTTATTTGAATACTTTGTTTAGACACACAAAAAGTCGTGATTTATTGCCAGCCAACACACGCACGTCTACTCTCTTTGCATTCCCGTTCAACTAATGATACATATAAACCATTTAATTTGCAATTTTAGAGTTTAATATATGCGGAGCACCCTTTTTTAACATCCTTTCACCATATGATATTTTTGACGTTCTTCTTTTCTGTTATTACTCATTTTGTAAGCTTATACAGTTAATAAAACAAGAGTTTATTATTCAATTCGCTTTCGTACACTCAATGTGTAATACACGCTTCCTAGAATTTCTAAAATATAATTTAAGTCAATTAGTCCACATAAAACTCTTTGTAAACGATTTATTTATTTGCAACGGTATAAGAAGGGCGGCGGCCACCGTGGTGTGATGGTAGAGTGATCTGCCTACCACACCGGATGCCCTAGGTTCAAACTCCGGGCAAAGCAACATCAAAAATTATAGAAATAAGGTTTTTCAATTAGAAGAAAATTTTTCTAAACGGGGTCGCCCCTCGGCAGTGTTTGGCATGCCCTCCGGGTGTATTTCTGCCATGAAAAGCTCTCAGTGAAAACTCATCTGCCTTGCAGATGCCGTTCAGAGTCGGCATAAAATCATGTAGGTCCCGTCCGGCCAATTTGTAGGGAAAATCAAGAGGAGCACGACGTAAATTGGAAGAGAAGCTCGGCCTTAGATCTCTTCGGAGGTTATCGCGCCTTACATTTATTTTTTTTTATAAGAAGGGTAAGGATCCTATATTTTTAGTGGCGATCAAAAATAACGCGCCACATATATTAATTAATTAAATAATGCATTGCGCTTCGACTCCAATGAAAACCCAAACATAGTCTCGGATAAAAATACAACCTTTTACTGATGACGACCCCTGCAAACGTTTAATAGGCTATCATTTGGGGGCCTACTCCTGGAGATGCCCGGCTAAAAAGACTTTGTCGCCAAGGACTGACGTTTACGCCTGTGGTCTAATGTCTCGACGCTATCCGAATAAAAGAGATATTTTTCAATATATATATATATATCGTATACATATATATACGATGAAGAACGCCGCGGTGCAACCGAAAGAAAAGACGCTGCCTACAGGGCTAATATTTTTCGCTATATAACAAATGAATACTACACAAAATGTGCTAGCAAGTATATTTCTTGTGCAGTGAGAATGTTTATAACAGTTATATGCAAAATTTTGTATGTGAATGGGCAAGGCGAAATAAACTTCAATTGCCAAGTCTGAAGTTCCCTTTTGTATTTATAAATGCAACATCTTGGTTCATTGTGGCGATGTTACTGGAGTTAATAAGCATGTGTTAAACGTATCTATATGAAAAATTTCATTGTGCCGCGGCCTTAAATGACTTGCTTATGTTGGAGATTTTTTATGAAAATTACGGCTGTTATGTCTGCAAGGTTGCATTCCGTTCAGTTTACCGCGATTACACGATGAAATGGCGCGTAAGTTTATACAAATTGTGTAAATGATTTTTCATACAATATTTGACAGCTCATTTACGCACTAGATAAATACTTATATGTGATCTGGAATCATCAACCAATCCTATTGTGCGAAAACAAGTTTGGGAGAAAAACTCGTTTAAAGATTGGCGGGTGGCGGTAAAGTGTTTACATGTTTCTATGGCAACCGCGGTTTAAATTATCGTGTAGGGGGTACTCAGCACCACCTACAGGCCTTTCTAGAGTATTACAACAATTAAATCGACCAATAATTCCCCGTTTAAGGTAATTTTTTACTTTACATGCGATTTGTGAAAAACTAAGAAAGATAGAAAACTGCGATTTGTTACATTGGAAAGAGCGTTAAATTTCCCATAAGTATAAGTCAAAAAGTGAAAACGGTATTTTCGCACAATAGGGTCGGTTGATGATTCCAGGGAATTTACACATTTTATAAGGAATTTATAAGTTTAATGAGCTCCCCTATTGTTTTGAATATGAAGTTAAGAATTTAAATTAGTAAAACAATTGAAATTACGGAAAAATTTTATTTTTTGGAATTTTGTTTTGTACTTGTTCGTGATTATTTGGGTTTTTTGTTACACAACACTGATTTAATGCAGCAAATTCTATTTGAATCGGCCATGCAGCGCGCTGCTTAGCATGCAGCGATACATGTGTTTTGCGTATTGTAAATCAGTGTGTTGAAAATCTACGTAGGTGCACAGTAATTCTGAACTTACGTTTTTGGCTTTAAAAAAACGGAATATAGTTGCAGCTATATGCCTTGCCCGGATTCGAATCCCGAATTACTCGTAAGGCTCGCGAGCTTCTCGACATTCAATTTAATCGATACACTGGCTGTTTTATATAGACCTTACGATTTCTTCCGGAGCACAAGCGAAAATGTCCACAAAACCACAAGTAAAAAACGCCGCAATGTATAAAATAGTGCCAATGCAGCGACTGAATTGGTAGCCGAGAAGATCGCGAGTATTGGGAGTATTTAGAGATTCAAGAGAAGGATGGTCTATCAAGAACCATCCAATCATACCTTGATGTATCACGTTCGCAGCTCAATATAATATCAAGAATATCGTAAATGCTGTGCCGGGTGTTCCTCTGTGCGAATCGCAGCACCATTTGGCTGTTGGTCCTCTTCTAACACCTTCGGGATGACGCCGGCTTCCTATACCTGTCCGTTTTCCCTTAAGCTTTTGAGGACCTTTTCTACTTCGCTAACTTCTAGCGTGTTAGCATTTTTATCCTAGGGACTTCTTTTTCTGAGTCGCATGTAAATTTTGCCTGTATCCCAGGACATTTTGCCAAGCTGCGTGTAGAATATATCCTCCGCCTGCTTGTTTATTTGGATGACGTAGAACTGACCTTCCTCCGTATGCCGAAATACAGTAAGTACCTTCCAATACTGTGTCGGTATGTTCGTATTCTGATTCTGCAGAAGTCGCAGTTTATCCTCCGACTTCATCACGCATGGTATCCATTCCTTAACTTTTGGTAACATGGGTATTTGCGCTTTATCCACCACCTCAAACCGCGCGTTCGTGCCTTGCTTTTGGAGGTTTGGAACCACTTCCTCCAGCCACCGCAAGCTCGCGATGTTGTCGCACGCTTTTACATTCACACCATTATACCCCTCAAATCAACAATTAAATTGGATATTTTTTAAAAATAATTTTTTTTTTGGTTTGGAGTACAAAAATTTATTTAATCAATCAATCAATCAATTTACAAAACTAATGCGATTACAAAATATTAAACATTTTAAAGTACAAAATACAAAGTTAATAATAATTGTTTTTGTTCTTAACGGCCTAATGATAAATGATTCAAGGTTCGATTCGACCTCAAGGCCTGAACAATAATTTTTTTCTAATGATAATTATTGCTATTTTTTAATTTTTCTATAATTGAAAAATTGTATTTTGTTTTTGGAATAATTAGTAGAAAATTTTGCAGACAACCTGCCCCAGCTGCGCAGATAGATCCATTTCGAAGGATGCTAAGCCTTCATCATCAGTACGCTTTAGGCACGCTGCGCTAATCATTTAGCTATACAGCGGTGGTTTGTTTGACTGATAAATTGCTACTTCTATTCCTTCTTTCTAACTAATTTAATCAGCGTTGCGCCATCTGTTGCAAATCACTGATAATGCTGGATTTGTTTGTTGTCAATTACTTTGTTTGACATTCCCAAGGGCTCTTGGTTTATGAACAATTGTTTTTGTTTTTATCGGCCTATTGATAAATGATACAAGGTTCGATTGGAGCCCAAGGCCAGAACAATATTTTTTTCTAATGATAATTATTATTATTTTTTAATTTTTCCATAATTATACCTTTCATGAACATGAAATGTTATATTAACTTTGGTCCGATGTTTGTAACGTTGAGAAATATAGAAGATAGACTCACCATTAAGTTTGCCGAATTGATCAGGGCAACGGACTGAGTTGATATAGCCATGTCCGTCTGTCCGTCCGTCTGTCTGTTTGAACGCAAACTAGTAGCTTAAATTTTGAGATATCTCAATGAAATTTGGTACAAGGATGTATTTTTATATTATATTAGACATTTGTCGGATCCGGTAGGATCGGACCACTATAACATATATCTCCCATACAACCGATCGTTCAGATAAGACGATTTTGACCATTCCTGTCGCAATTTAGAAAGTACAAACGTGAAACTCGGTGATATATATTCTAATATATCATAGAAGATTTTCTGATATATATAGTATATATCCCATACAACCGATCGTTAAGATAGGAAGATTTTTGGCCATTTCTCCCTTAATTTAGAAAGTATAAACGTGAAACTATGTGATATATATTTTAATATATCATAGAAGATTTTCTGAAAAAATCTCTTTGATCAGAGTTTTATATAGTATATATCCCTTACAACCGATCGTTCAGATAGAAAGGTTTTTGGCAATTTCTCCCTTAATTTCCAATATAAAAACGTTAAACTTGGTGATATTTATTCTAAAATATCATAGAAAATTTCATGAAAAATTATTTCGATCCCAGCTATATATAATATACATCCCATACAACCGATCGTTAAGATAGGAAGATTTTTGGCCATTTCTCCCTTAATTTAGAAAGTATAAACGTGAAACTATGTGATATATATTTTAATATATCATAGAAGATTTTCTGAAAAAATCACTTTGATCAGAGTTTTATATAGTATATATCCCTTACAACCGATCGTTCAGATAGAAAGGTTTTTGGCAATTTCTCCCTTAATTTCCAATATAAAAACGTTAAACCTGGTGATATTTATTCTAAAATATCATAGAAAATTTCATGAAAAATTATTTCGATCGGAGCTATATATAATATACATCCCATACAACCGATCGCTCAGATAGAAAGGTTTTTGGCAATTTCTCCCTTAATTTCCAATATAAAAGCGTTAAACTTGGTGATATTTATTCTAAAATATCATAGAAAATTTCATGAAAAATTATTTCGATCGGAGCTATATATAATATACATCCCATACAACCGATCGTTAAGATAGGAAGATTTTTGGCCATTTCTCCCTTAATTTAGAAAGTATAAACGTGAAACTATGTGATATATATTTTAATATATCATAGAAGATTTTCTGAAAAAATCACTTTGATCAGAGTTTTATATAGTATATATCCCTTACAACCGATCGTTCAGATAGAAAGGTTTTTGGCAATTTCTCCCTTAATTTCCAATATAAAAACGTTAAACTTGGTGATATTTATTCTAATATATCATAGAAGATTTCCTGAAGAAATCACTTTGATCCCAGCTGTATATATATAGTATATACCTATCCCATACAACCGATCGTTGAGATAGAAAGTTTTTTGGCCATTTCTCCCTTAGTTTCCAATATAAAAACGCGAAACTTGGTGATATATATTCTAATATATCATAGAATATTTCCTTTAAAAATCATTTCGATCGGAGCTATATATAATATATATCCCATACAACCGATCGTTCAGATAAAGGGGTTTTTTGCGATTTTTATACTCAGTTGAGTAGAGCTCACAGAGTATATTAACTTTGATTGGATAACGGTTGGTTGTACAGGTATAAAGGAATCGAGATAGATATAGACTTCCATATATCAAAATCATCAGGATCGAAAAAAAATTTGATTGAGCCATGTCCGTCCGTCCGTCTGTCCGGTAACACGATAACTTGAGTAAATTTTGAGGTATCTTGATGAAATTTGGTATGTAGGTTCCTGAGCACTCAACCCAGATCGCTATTTAAAATGAACGATATCGGACCATAACCACGCCCACTTTTTCGATATCGAGAGTTTCGAAAAACCGAAAAACTGCGATAATTTATTACCAAAGATGGATAAAGCGATGAAATTTGGTGGGTAAGTTGCACTTATGACGCAGAAGAGAAAATGAGTAAAATTTTGGAGAATGGGCGTGGCACCGCCCTCTTTTAAAAGAAGGTAATTTAAAAGTTTTGCAGGCTGTAATTTGGCAGTCGTTGAAGATATCATAATGAAATTTGGCAGGAACGTTACTACTATTAGTATATATGTGCTAAATAAAAATTAGAAAAATCGGATGAAGAACACGCCCACTTTTAAAAAAAAATTTTTTTAAAAGTCAAATTTTAACAAAAAAATTTAATATCTTTACTGTGTATAAGTAAATTATGTCAACATTCAACTCCAGTAATGATATGGTGTAACAAAGAACAAAAATAAAAGAAATTTTCAAAACGGCCGTGGATCCGCCCTTTTTCGTTTAATTTGTATAGGATACTTTTAATGCCATATGTCGAACAAAACATCACCAATCGTTGTGAAATTTGGTAGAGGCTCAGATTCTATGACGATAACTGTTTTCTGTGAAAAAGGGCGAAATCGGTTGAAGCCACGTCCAGTTTTTATACACAGTCGACCGTCTGTCCTTCCGCTCGGCCGTTAACACGATAACTTGAGCAAAAATCGATATATCTTTACTAAATTCAGTTCACGTACTTATCTGAACTCACTTTATATTAGTGTAAGAAATGGCCGAAATCCGACTATGACCACGCCCACTTTTTCGATATCGAAAATTACTAAAAATGAAAAAAATGCCATAATAATATACCAAATACGAAAAAGGGGATGAAACATGGTAATTGGATTGGTCTATTGACGCAAAATATAACTTTAGAAAAAACTTTGTAAAATGGGTGTGACACCTACCATATTAAGTAGAAGAAAATGAAAAAGTTTTGCAGGGCGAAATCAAAAGCCCTTGGAATCTTGGAAGGATAACTGTTCGTGGTACTACATATATAAATAAATTAGCGGTACCCGACAGATGATGTTTTGGGTCTCCCTGGTCCACATTTTGGTCAATATCTCGAAAACGCCTACACATATACAACTACCACCACTCCCTTTTAAAACCCTCATTAATACCTTTAATTTGATACCCATATCGTACAAACACATTATAGTCCACCTTTGTGGCGATATCTCGAACTAAGGCCCACTCCCTTTTAAAATACTTATTAACACCTTACATTTGATACCCATATCGTACAAACATATGGTCCACCTTTATGGCGATATCTCGAACTAAGGCCCACTCCTTTTAAAATACTTATTAACACCTTTCATTTGATACCCATATCGTACAAAGAAATTCTAGAGTCAGCCCTGGTCCACCTTTATGGCGATATCTCGAAAAGAACTAGAACTAAGGCCCACTCCATTTTAAAATACCCTCAACACCTTTCGTTTGATATCCATATTGTACAAACGCATTCTAGAGTCACCCCTAGTCCACGTTTATGGCGATATCTCGAAAAGACGTCCACTTATAGATTTAAGGCCCACTCCCTTTTAAAATACTCATTAACACCTTTCATTTGATACCCATATTGTACAAAAGCATTCTAGAGTCTACCCTGGTCCACCTTTATAATGATATTCCGAAAAGGCCTCGACCTATAGAATTAAGGCCCACTCCCTTTTAAAAAACTCATTAACATTTTATTTCATTTGATACCCATATCGTACAAACAAATTCTAGAGTCACCCCTGGTCCACCTTTATGGCAATATCTCGAAAAAGCGTCCACTTATAGAACTAAGGCCCACGCCCTTTTAAAATACTCATTAACACCTTTCATTTGATACCCATATTGTACAAACGCATTCTAGAGTCACCCCTGGTCCACGTTTACGACGATATCCCGAAAAAGGGTCCACCCATAGAACTAAGGCCCATTCCCTTTTAAAATCTATATATTAATACGCTAACAAAATTTCCATACAATCAATTGACAGGCTGTTTCGCATACTTAGCATACGTAAAATCATATAAAAGTTATATGAATCGATTCGTATTGATCAGCCGCAGTGCATAGGCCTATTTTTGTTAACAAATATTACTCTATTTGTTTATAATTAATAGAAGAAGTTTTTTGTAAATTCGAAAATCTGTGCAACTATCGAAATTGCCATCTGTAGAATGCATTATGTTCACAAACCCCCCTGAGTACGTAGCTCCAAATTCTCAATTGTTCCGTTGCTCAAATGTTTCATCTCTACATATGTATATATTTGTACACGCCAAACGGTGAGAGAACTACTGCTTCGTTCATTTTCTGTTGAAATAAAATATTGTTTCCCATTGTCTCCAATTACCTATATTGGTTTGTACCAAAATCCTTAAAAAATTGTTCTAAAATAATTATTAGCGCACAAAAAAATTTAAAGAGAAGTAATAACTTCACCGGCCTATTTTTTGGACAAATTTTACTTACACGTAAAAGCATAGGTCTTTATTTAACAGAGTCTTTGTTATACTAAGTTAAGCAGAGCTCACAGTGTATATTAAGTTTGATGGGATAACGGTTGGTTGTACAGGTATAAAGGAATCGAGATAGATATAGACTACCATATATCAAAATCATCAGGATCGAAAAAAAATTTGATTGAGCCATGTCCGTCCGTCCGTTAACACGATAACTTGAGTAAATTTTGAGGTATCTTGATGAAATTTGGTATGTAGGTTCCTGAGCGCTTAGCTCAGATCGCTATTTAAAATGAATGATATCGGACTATAACTACGCCCACTTTTTGGATATCGAAAATTTCGAAAAACCGAAAAAGTGCGATAATTCATTACCAAAACCAGATAAAGCCATGAAACTTGGTAGGTGGGTTGAACTTATGACGCATAATAGAAAATTAGTAAAACTTTTGACAATGGGCGTGGCACCGCCCACTTTTAAAAGAAGGTAATTTAAAATTTTGCAAACTGTAATTTGGCAGTCGTTGAAGATATCATGATGAAATATGGCAGGAACGTTACTCCTATTACTATATGTACGCTTAATAAAAATTAGCAAAATCGGAGAAGGACCACGCCCACTTTAAAAAACAATTTTTTTAAAGTAAAATTTTAACAAAAAATGTAATATCTTTACAGTATATAAGTAAATTATGTCAGCATTCAACTCCGGTAATGATATGGTGCAACAAAATACAAAAATAAAAGAAAATTTCAAAATGGGCGTGGCTCCGCCCTTTATCATTTAATTTGTCTAGGATACTTTTAATGCCATAAGTCGAACAAAAATTTACCAATCCTTTTGGAATTTGGTAGGGGCGTAGATTTTATGACGCTAACCCTTCTCTGTGAAAATGGGCGAAATCGGTTGAAGCCACGCCCGGTTTTTATACACAGTCGTCCGTCTGTCCTTCCGCATGGCCCTTAACACGATAACTTGTGCAAAAATCGACATATCTTTACTGAACTTAGTTATCGTACTTACCTGAACTCACTTTATCTTGGTATAAAAAATTAACGAAATCTGACTATGACCACGCCCACTTGTTCGATATCGAAAATTACGAAAAATGCCATAATTCTATACCAAATACGAAAAAAGGGACGAAACATGGTAATTGGATTGGTTTATTGACGCGAAATATAACTTTAGAAAAAAACTTTGTAAAATGGTTGTGACACCTACCATATTAAGTAGAGAAAATGAAAAAGTTCTGCAGTGCGAAATAAAAAACCCTTGAAATTTTGGCAGGTATTACATATATAAATAAATTAGCGGTATCCAACAGATGATGTTCTGGGTCACCCTGGTCCACATTTTGGTCGATATATGGAAAACTCATTCACATATACAACTACCACCACTTCCTTTTAAAACTCTCATTAATACCTTTAATTTGATACTAATATCGTAAAAAACTCATTCTAGAGTCACCCCTGGTCCACCTTTACGGCGATATCTCGAAAAGGCGTCCACCTATAGAACTAAGCCCCACAACCTTTTAAAATACTTATCAACACCTTTCATTTGATACCCATATCGTACAAACATATTCTAGAGTCACCCTTGGTCCAACTTTATGGCGATATCTCGAAAAAGCGACCACCTATAGAACGCAGACCCACCCCCTTTTTAAAAATACTCATTAACACCTTTCATTTGATACCCATATCGTACAAACAAAGTCTAAGTTGAGATACCTCGAAAAGGCGTCACCCATAGAACTAATGCCCACTCCCTTTTAAAATACTCATTAACACCTTTCTTTTGATACCCATATTATACAAAACATTCTAGAGTCACCCCCGGTCCACCTTTATGGCGATATCTCGACCACCACTCCCTTTTAAAACCCTCATTAATACCTTTAATTTTATAACCATATCGTACAAACACATTCTAGAGTCACCCCTGGTCCACCTTTATGGCGATATTTAGAAACGGCTTCCACATAAAGAACTAAGGCCCACTCCCTTTTAAAATGCTCATTAACACCATCCGTTTGACACCCATATTGTACAAACGCATTCTAGAGTCACCCCTGGTCCACCTTTATAACGATATCTCTGAAAAGGCGACCACCTATACAACTACCACCACTCCCTTTTAAAACCCTCATTAATACCTTTAATTTGATACCCATATCGTTCAAAAAAAACTCCAGGATCACCCCTGGTCCACCTTTATGGCGATGTCTCGAAACGGCTTCTACCTATGGAACTAAGGATTACTCCCTTTTAAAATACTCATTAACACCTTTCATTTGATACCCATATCGTGCAAACAAATTCAAGAGTCAACCCTGATCCACCCTTATGGCGATATCCCTAAATTGCGCCCACCTATAGAACTATGGCCCACTCACTAAGTTTTAATTGCAAATTTGATCCAAATGTTTTTTGCATTTCCAGAATTTATGCTCATTTTAGATATAGCACGTCTTATAGTGAACAAAAAATAAATAAATTTGCTACAAAAGTATTACATTAAAATTTGTATATTGTCTTTTATGCTAATTTATTTTGATATTTCTTATTGTATTTTATTATATTATCTTTTATTTCAACTTAGTTTATTATTATTTAAATGCAACTTGATTGAATCGGAAAATTTCACGTTGTATATTAAATGAAAAAAAAAAAACGACCCAAAAACGTTTTCGATTTTAGGTCGAAATATTATATAGGCAGTATATCACCCACTATCTATATATTAATACGCTAACAAAATTTCCATACAATCAATTGACAGGCTGTTTCGCATACTTAGCATACGTAAAATCATATAAAAGTTATATGAATCGACTCGTATTGATCAGCCGCAGTGCATAGGCCTATCTTTGTTAACAAATATTACTCTATTTGTTTATAATTAATAGAAAAAGTTTTTTGTAAATTCGAAAATCTGTGCAACTCTTCGACTCTTAAGTAATGCTCTGCACTTCAGAAAAGAGCTAACATCATTTTTTAACGACTCTTAAACTGGATCTCAAATTGTTGTTGTTAAAATGTTCATTTCTAAGTCCTTTTCCTTTCTCTGTGTCTTCTTTCTTTGTTTGTTAAATACTATTCAATCTATAACCAGCCAAAGGTTATCATCACTACTGCTGTCTTTTAATATTTATTAACTACTTTTCTTTAGTTTTAAGATTTACATTTACATACATAAATATTTCACTATTGTCCGCTATATTTAATTTAATTTGATTAATCTAATTTATTATTATAAATGTTCAATTTTTATAGCTCATGCTATTCATGACTAGCACTGTTAAATAATTTGTCAAAATTGTTGTGCTAGGAACAAATTTTCAAATAAATACATACATACATACATACAACTATCGAAATTGCCATCTGTAGAACGCATTATGTTCACAAACCCCCCTGAGTACATAGCTCCAAATTCTCAATTGTTCCGTTGCTCAAATGTTTCATCTCTACATATGTATATATTTGTACACGCCAAATGGTGAGAGAACTACTGCTTCGCTCATTTTCTGTTGAAATAAAATATTGTTTCCTATTGTTTCCAATCACCTATATTGGTTTGTACCAAAATCTTCAAAAAATAGTTCTAAAATAATTGTTAGCGCACAAAAAATATTTAAAGAGAAGTAATAACTTAACCGGCCTATTTTTTTGGACAAATTTTACTTACACGTAAAAGCATAGGTCTTTATTTAACATATTCTTTTTTTTTCATTTTAGGTACTTTAAAAATATGAAATCAGAAATAATGACTCAACTTTTGTTCAAACTCACTAAATTTATTAATTTATAACAATTAATTGCAAATTTGACCCAAATGTTTTTTGCATTTCCAGATTTTATGCTCATTTTAGATATAGCACGTCTTATAGGGAACAAAAAATAAATAAATTTGCTACAAAGATATTACATTAAAATTTGTATATTGTCTTTTATCCTAATTTATTTTGATATGTCTTATTTTATTTTATTTTATTATCTTTTATCACGTTGTATATTAAATTTGCTACAAAGACATTACATTAAAATTTGTATATTGTCTTTTATGCTTATTTATTTTGATATTTCTTAATTTATTATATTATCTTTTATTTTAACTTAGTTTATTATTATTTAAATGCAACTTGATTGAATCGGAAAATTTCACGTTGTATATTAAACGAAAAAAAACGACCCAAAAACGTTTTCGATTTTAGGTCGAAATATTGCATAGGCCGTATATTACTCTACTATCTATATATTAATACGCTAACACAATTTCCATACAATTAATTGACAGGCTGTTTAGCATACTTAGCATACGTAAAATCATACAAAAGTTATATGAATCGATTCGTATTGATCAGCCGCAGTACATAGGCCTATCTTTGTTAACAAATATTACTCTATTTGTTTATAATTAATAGAAAATTTTTTTGTAAATTCGGAAATCTGTGCAACTATCGAAATTGCAATCTGTAGGACGCATTATGTTCACAAACCCCCCTGAGTAAATAGCTCCAAATTCTCAATTGTTGCGTGGCTCAAATGTTTCATCTCTACATATGTATATATTTGTACACGCCAAACGGCGATAGAACTACTGATTCGCTCATTTTCTGTTGAAATAAAATATTGTTTCCCATTGTTTCCAATTACCTATATTGGTTTGTACCAAAATCCTTAAAAAATTGTTCTAAAATAATTGTTAGCGCACAAAAAACTTTAAAGAGAAGTAATAACTTAACCGGCCTATTTTTTGGACAAATTTTACTTACACGTAAAAGCATAGGTCTTTATTTAACAGATTCTTTGATTTTCATTTTAGGTGCTTGAAAAAAAAATAAATCAGAAATAATGAGTCAACTTTTGTTCAAACTCACTAAATCTATTTATTTATAACCATTAATTGCAAATTTGATCCAAATGTTTTTTGCATTTCCAGATTTTATGCTCATTTTTGATAAAGCACGTCTTATAGTAAACAAAAAATAAATAAATTTGCTACAAAGATATTACATTAAAATTTGTATATTGTCTTTTATGCTAATTTATTTTGATATTTCTTATTTTATTTTATTATATTATCTTTTATCACATTGTATATTAAATTTTCTACAAAGGTATTACATTAAAATGTGTATATTGTCTTTTATGCTAATTTATTTTGATATTTCTTATTTTATTTTATTATATTATCTTTTAATTCATCTTAGTTTATTATTATTTAAATGCAACTTGATTGAATCGGAAAATTTCACGTTGTATATTAAACGAAAAAAAAACGACCCAAAAACGTTTTCGATTTTAGGTCGAAATATGGCATATGCAGTATTACCCACTATCTATATATTAATACGCTAACAAAATTTCTATACAATCAATTGACAGGCTGTTTCGCATACTTAGCATACGTAAAATCATATAAAAGTTATATGAATCGATTCGTATTGATCAGCCGCAATGCATAGAATTAATTTTTGAACGGCCCATTTTTTGTGGCAAATTTTACTTACACGTAAATACATAAGTCTTTATTTAACAGATTATTTGTTTTTTATTTAGTTGTTTTCAAGAAAACATGAAATCACAAATAATGAGTTAACTTTTGTTGAAACTATCTAAATTCATTTATAACAATTAATTGCAAATTTGACCGAAAATGTTTTTGCATTTGCAGATTAAAAATCATTTTAAATAAAGTACGTCTTACACTGAACAAAAAACAAAAAATTTACAAAAATATAACATTAAATTTTTTATATTGTCTTTTATGCTAATTTATTTTATTGCTTGTTTTACTTTATTATATATTCGTTTATTTCAAATTAGTTTATTATTATTTAAATGCAACTTAACTGAATAGGAAAATTTCACGTTGTATATTAAACGAAAAAAAAGTCCCTTGATTTTAGGTGAAAACGGCAACCGGCACCATGGCGGCCGTATTGCATAGGCAGTATTTTACCCACTATCTATATATTAATACGCTAACAAAATTTCCATACAATCAATTGACAGGCTGTTTCGCATACTTAAATAAAAATAAATAAATGCAAGGCGCGATAACCTCCGAAGAGATCTAAGGCCGAGCTTCTCTTCCAATTTGCGTCATGCTCCTCTTGATTTTCCCTACAAATTGGCCGGAAGGGACCTACATGTTTTATGCCGACTCCGAACGGCATCTGCAAAGCAGATGAGTTTTCACTGAGAGCTTTTCATGGCAGAAATACACCCGGAGCGCTTGCCAAACACTGCCGAGGGGTGACCCGGCATCTAATTGAAAAACCTTTTTTTATAAAATTTTGAAATTGCTTTGCCCGGGGTGTGAACCCAGGGCATACGGTGTGGTAGGCGGAGCACGCTACCATCACGCCACGGTGGCATACTTAGCATACGTTGATCAGCCGCAGTGCATAGGTCTGTTTTTGTTAACAAATATTACTCTATTTGTTTATAATTAATAGAAAAAGTTTTTTGTAAATTCGAACAATTCATACAAATATCGTAATTCATTATCGTGCTCAAGTGCGCCATCTTTGGGAACAATTATCTAAGTTTGCTAATGTGAATTTCAAAGACCTAAACCTTTATGATTCCCTGTTAAATTCGAAAGCACAAATGTTTCACGTACATACAAATATGGTGCCCACTTTTGCCACTTACCTATAATAGCCTCTACCAAAATCCTAAAAAACTGTTCCAAAATAATTTGTAGCGTACCAAAAAACCTTAAATAGAATTAATTTTTGAACGGCCCATTTTTTGTGGCAAATTTTACTTACACGTAAATACATAAGTCTTTATTTAACAGATTATTTGTTTTTTATTTTTGTTGTTTTCAAGAAAATTACAAATAATGAGTTAACTCTTGTTGAAACTAACTAAATTCATTTATAACAATTAATGGCAAATTATAATTTTATTTAATTAATTATAAATACATATGTAATAGTAAAGCGCCGATTGCATACCTAACAGGTGGTGTGAAATAGGTTAATTTCCTTTAGCACATTTCTTCGTTCTTAACTAAAAATTCGTGTTTTTTGAATTATGACGCTATTGAAGTAAATGGGCGATATATGTATATGTAGTTTATATTGGTAATATAAGCCTACTGGGGAACCGAGCATCCAAAACTAACTTCGCTAGCGCGCCAACGGCGTATCTCCGGGGTGGTGTATAAAAAGCAAATTTTCAATTCAATTTCAAGTAATTTCACCACAATTCTATGTAAATTTTATTTGATTTTACATATTTGTTATATTTTTTTTAAGGAGCTCTACACCAAAACTTATAATTACATGCATTTGCAGATTTAATGTTCATTTTAAATAGAGTACGTCTTATACTGCACAAAAAACAAAAAATTTACAAAAATATAACATAAAATTTTTTATATTGTCTTTTATGCTAATTTATTTTATTTCTTATTTTACTTTATTATATATTCGTTTATTTCAACTTAGTTTATTATTATTTAAATGCAACTTAACTGAATCGGAAAATTTCACGTTGTATATTAAACGAAAAAAAAATGTCCCTTGATTTTAGGTGAAAACGGCAACCGGCACCATGGCGCATAGCCAGTATTTTACCCATTATCTATATATTAATACGCTAACAAAATTTCCATACAATCAATTGACAGGCTGGTTCGCATACTTAGCATACGTAAAATCATATAAAAGTTATATGAATCGATTCGTGTTGATCAGCCTCAGTGCATAGGTCTATTTTTGTTAACAAATATTACTCTATTTGTTTATAATTAATAGAAAAAGTTTTTTGTAAATTCGAACAATTCATACAAATATCGAAATTAATTTTCGTGCACAAGCGCGCCATTTTTGTGAACAATTACCTAAGTTTTCAAATGCGAATTTCAAAGACCTAAACCTTTATGATTCCCTGCTAAATTCGAAATCACAAATGCTTCACGTACATACAAATATGGTGCCACTTACCTATAATAGCCTCTACCAAAATCCTAAAAAACTGTTCCAAAATAATTTGTAGCGTACCAAAAACCTTAAATAGAATTAATTTTTGAACGGCCCATTTTTATAGCAAGGTGTGGGGTAAGTCTTTATTTAACAGATTATTTGTTTTTTATTTTAGTTGTTTTCAAGAAAATCACAAATAATGAGTTAAATTTTGTTGAAACTAACTAAATTCATTTATAACAATTAATGGCAAATTATAATTTCATTTAATTAATTATAAATACGTATGTAATAGTAAAGCGCCGATTGCATACCTAACAGGTGGTGTGAAATTGGTTAAATTCCTTTAGCAAATTTCTTCGTTCTTAACTAAAAATTCGTGTTTTTTAAATTATGACGCTATTGAAGTAAATGGGCGATATATGTATATGTAGTTTATATTGGTGATATAAGCCTACTGGGGAACCGAGCACCCAAAACTAACTTCGCTAGCGCGCCAACGGCGTATCTCCCGGGTGTTGTATAAAAAGCAAATTTTCAATTCAATTTCAAGTAATTTAACCACAATTATATGTAAATTTCATTTGATTTTACATATTTGATATATTTTTTTAAGGAGCTCTACACCAAAACTTATAATTACATTTGAAAAGTTTGTAGAAAATTTGAGAAAATACAATCAAAGATTATAACGTCTTAGGTGAAATTCAAAATTTTAATGAGAACTTTAAGTAAGATAGATCAGTTTGCTATATTTCCACTCACTGCTCAACTATTAACGCATTATTGCACTACCCCAACACTGGATGCATAGAGTGAGTTGAAAAAAATACAAGTTGGTGGAATTTCGACCACGGGCGATACTAGTATTTATTATTAGGCTAACTTTGTTTGATTATATGCCCATTAATCGGATGCTTAGATCCCATAATCCTAATTTGATTATGTCGCTTAAAATTATGAAATCAATTTTATTTTAGTAAATATGTTTGCGTGAATAATTTCTATGTTTTTGTTCCTTTTTCTTTTTTTTTCTAATTTATTCTGCTTTGCTATATCTTAGTATTATATTGTTCACAGACGATATTTTATGCTAGATATGGTCATATATATTCATCTCCATTTCATGAATATGAATGTTTACAAATTTAATACAAATTAATCACGTACATAGATCTCAATGGGAATCCCAACGTTAAATATCCGAATATTAGAATCTTCATATTTCCACAATGATAACACTAAAACCCGGAAAAAGGTCCAAGTGCACTTATTGCGTTTTTATATGGAACTGTTTATTCACATCAGTTACTTTTTTGGCACTTTAAGTTCTTTATAAAAATTCTTTCATTTAAATTTTTTTAGTAAACTCTGCCTTCTTTCTCATTACATAATTTTTTTAATTTTTTATGAAGGTATCCTCTTTCTATTCGAAATTTTCGTTTTGTGTCACACTTATGTACATACTACATATGTATTTATACAAAATTAAATTCGGTAAAACGCCAATTGCATACCTAACGGGTGGCGTGAAATAGGCTAAATTCCTTAAGCACATTTCTTCGTTTTTAACTAAAAGTTCGTGTTTTTGAATTATGACACTATTGAAGTAAATGGGCGATATATGTATATGGGAGATATAGGCCTACTGTGGAACCGAGCACACAAAACTAACTTGGGTAGCGCCCCAACGGGGACCTACCGGGTGGTGTAGAAAAACCTATTTTTCAATTTAATGTCAAGTAATTTCACCTTAATTCTATGTCAATTTTTTTTTATATTTTTGTTTAAGGAGCTCCATACCAAAAGGTTATAATTACATTTGAAAATTTTGTAGAACATTTAAGTAAATACAATAAAAATTACAATGTCTTAATGACAAATTTAAGTAAGTTAGACCAGTTTGCTATATTTCCGTTCACTGCTTAACTATTAACGCATTATTTCACTACCCCCAACACTGAATGCATAGACTGAATTGAAAAAAAAAGAGTTGGTCGAATTTCGACCACAGGCGATACTAGTACTTATTAACACCTTTCGTTTGATACCCATATTGTACAAAAAGTCAACCCTGGTCCACCTTTATAACGATATTCCGAAAAGGCGTCCACCTATAGAAATAAGGCCCACACCCTTATAAAATATTCATTAACACTTTTCATTTGATACCCGTATCGTACAAACAAATTCTAGAGTCGCCCCTGGTCCACCTTTATGGCGATATCTCGAAAAGGCGTCCACCTATAGAACTAAGACCCACGCCACCTATAGAACTAAGACCCACGACCCCTGGTCCACCTTTATGGCGATATCTCGAAAAGGCGTCCACCTATAGAACTAAGACCCACGCCTTTTCGAGATATCGCCATAAAGGTGGACCAGGGGTGACTCTAGAATGTGTTTGAACGATATGGGTATCAAATTAAAGGTATTAATGAGGGTTTTAAAAGGGGGTGGTGGTAGTTGTATATGTGGTCGGTCGCCTTTTCGAGATATTGGCATAAAGGTGGACCAGGGGTGACTCTAGAATGCGTTTTCACAATATGGGTATCAAACGAAAGGTGTTAATGAATATTTTAAAAGGGTGTGGGCCTTAGTTCTATAGGTGGACGCCTTTTCGATATATCGGCATAAAGGTGGACCAGGGGTGAATCTAGAATTTGTTTGTACGATATGGGTATCAAATGAAAGGTGTTAATGAGTATTTTAAAATGGCGTGGGGCTTAGTTCTATAGGTGGACGCCTTTTCGAGATATCGCCAAAAAGGTGGACCTAAGGTGACTGTAGAATGTGTTTATACGATAAGGGTATCAAATTAAAGGTATTAATGAGGCTTTTAAAAGGGAGTGGTGGTAGTTGTATATGTGAAAGCGTTTTCCAGATTTCGACCAAAATGTGGACCAGGGTGACCCAGAACATCATCTGTTGGATACCGCTAATTTACTTATATATGTAATACCTGCCAATATTTCAAGGGTTTTTTATTTCGCACTGAAGAACTTTATCATTTTCCTCTACTTAATATGGTAGATGTCACAACCATTTTACAAAGTTTTTTCTAAAGCTATATTTCGCGTCAATAAACCAATCCAATTACCATGTTTCATCCCTTTTTTCGTATTTGGTATAGAATTATGGCATTTTTCGTAATTTTCGATATCGAAAAAGTGGGCATGGTCATAGTCCGATTTCGGCCATTTTTTATACCAATACAAAGTGAGTTTAGATAAGTACGTGAGCTGAGTTTAATAAAGATATATCGACTTTTGCTCAAGTTATCGTGTTAACGGGCGAGCGGAAGGACAGACGGTCGTCTGTGTATAAAAACTGGAAGTGGCTTCAATCGATATCGCCCTTTTTCACAGAAATAAGTTTTTGTCCCAGAATCTAAACCCCTACCAAATTTCACAAGGATTGGTAAATTTTTGTTGGACTTTTGGCATTAAAAGTATCCTAGACAAATTAAACGAAAAAGGGCGGAGCCACGCCTATTTTGAAATTTTCTTTTATTTTTCAATTTTGTTGCACCATATCATTACTGGAGTTGAATGTTGACATAATTTAGTTATATACTGTAAAGATATTAAATTTTTTGTTAAAATTTGACTTAAAAATTTTTTTTTTTAAAGTGGGCGTGGTCGTTCTCCGATTTTTCTAATTTTTATTAAGCATACATACAGTAATAGGAGTACCGTTGCTGCCAAATTTCATCATGCTATCTTCAACGACTGCCAAATTACACGCCCATTGTCCAAAATTTTACTAATTTTCTATTATGCGTCATAAGTTCAACTCACCTACCAAGCTTCATCGCTTTATTCGTCTTTGGCAATGAATTATCGCACATTTTCTGTTTTTCGAAATATTCGAATTCGAAAAAAGGGCGTGGTTATAGGCCGATATTGTTCCTTTTTTATTAGCGATCTGAGATGAGTTCTCAGGAGCCTACGTACCAAATTTCATCAAGATACCTCAAAATTTACTCAAGTTATCATGTTAAAGGACGGACGGACGGACATGGCTCAATCAAATTTTTTTTCGATCCTGATGATTTTGATATATGGAAGTCTATATCTATCTCGATTCCTTTATACCTGTACAACCAACCGTTATCCAATCAAAGTTAATATACTCTGTGAGCTCTGCTCAACTGAGTATAAAAACCAAATATCCCTAAATATGATTCTTTTATAATTCTTTTATTAAATATAAACCAAATTGTAGTTATTTTGAAACTACTAATCTTTCAATAGTGCGACCGTCGTGGTAAAGAGAAAAATTCTTTTAATATCAATTCAACATCGACGTGTAGATTGCTATGAATATTAAGCGCAGCAAGACCATTAAGGCGGTCTTCACTCATTGTCGATCTTAGGTAAGGCTTAAGGCGACGCAAAGTTGAAAACGTTCGTTCATTTCCGGCAGTCGTAACAGGCAAAACAGCCATGATTCTCAAGACTTGATGTATATTGGGGAAACCATCATCGTTACAAATATCAAGGGCTTCTAATGAATTATTAATCTTCATACCCGCGATACGCTCGCTCCACAGCTGAGCCTCACTCGTTCATATTGCTGGCACTGAGTCATGCAAAATAGGTTCATATGTCTTGAATAATTTACAACAGACTCTATATCAAAATGATGTGTTTTGTCAGGGAAGAGACATGTGATGTTAGACAAAATTTCTCTGTTTGTATGAGTTAATCGGGGATTGCTTGTATTGCTTTAAATGTATGGAAACATCTATTTCAAGCAATTTTTAATTTTATAAATTATTTAATAATTTGGGAAAACTTTAAACAACGTGACCTCAGGATGCACAAGGCGGCAGCTGTTTCGATTATAGCTTGTAAATCTCTTCAAAGCCTTTTCTCCCGAAAGTGTGATTCGAACCCGCACTCCTACGATAATTGAAATGGTTACAAACGCATTCAGCAACGTCATGCCTTAGTTGTTGTAAAGTTTTTCCCAATTGCCTTCTTTTGCATATTTTAGTCTTCTACCCATCACATACTTCGTATGTAATTATGCGTTGAAGTTATCCATGTTTGTAAGGCGGTTTCAGAGAAACTGGCATTGTTGCTGTTTTTGTTCTATTTATAGAACTACAACGAATTAACCAAATGTTGTATGTTTGTATGAGTTAAACGGGGATTGCCCGTATTGCTTTAAAAGTATGAAAACATTTATTGCAAACAATTTTTAATTTTATAATTTATTTAATAATTTGGGAAAACTTAAAACAACGTGACTTCAGGAAGGACAAGGCGACAGCTGTTTCGATTATACCTTGTAAATCCCTTCAAAGCCTTTTATCACGGGAGTGGAATTCGAACCCGCACTCCTACGATAGTTGAAATGGTTACAAACGCATTCAGCTACGACATGCCTTAGTTGTTGTAAAGTTTTTCCCAATTGCTTTCTTTTGCATATATCAAACTTCTGCACATCACATACTACGTATGTAATTATGTGTCGAAGTTAAGCATGTTTGTAAGGCTGTTTTAGTGAAACTAGCATTGTTGCTGTTTTTATTCTATTTATAGAACTACAACGAATTAACCAAATGTTTTTTGTTTGTATGAGTTAATTGGCTATTATCCGTATTGCTTTAAATGTATGAAAGCATTTATTTCGTTGTAGTTTTATAAATAGAACAAAAACAGCAACAATGCCATGGTATAATGTACACAGAAAGGATCGCGAGGGCGGAAATGGAGGCGGCCTCGCGTTTATCATACACCACAATATGCACTATTATATATTTGATCCCGATGTCGACCGCATGGACAGTGTCTTAGAACGTCAAGGATTATATGTCCGGTCGGGCGATGCAAACCTAGAAATCATCAACATCTACATCCCTCCTGTCACCTGTTGCCTCTGTGGATACCGCCCTGATATCAGCGGCGTACTCACTGGAAACAATCGCATTATCTTAGGCGATTTTAATGCCAATCACGATCTATGGCATTCAAATTTGCTGGCGGACAGTAGGGGTGAGATGTTAGGGGATCAAATAGAAGAAACGACGTTCTGCACAATAAACGGAGACGCCCCACAAGTATGGTAGGAAGCTGTCACAGTTCGCCGGATATTTCAATCGTGAGCGCAGAACTCGTTAACTGCGTCAACTGGCAGCCGATGGTAACATTGGCATCCGACCAGCTGCCTATACTTATTTCGCTCGAGCGTTCCGCCGGCTTCATCATTGCAGAAAAATGCACTTTCATTAACTTTAAAAAAGGAAAGTGGGACGAATACAAATCCTTTACAGACAACCGCTTTGCTGCCCTCCCTAGCCGAACTGATGCCCGCCAAGGGGAGCGTGCTTCCGAAAGAGGGCCAACAGATACGCACATAAACATAAGTTCATCACGTCACCAATTACCATCACCGCCAAAGAGGTTGAGGATGCGGTCGGTCATGCTAAACCATTCAAAGCAATGCGCCCAGACGGCATATCCATGCCGATGCTTAAAAGCCTAGGGAAAGAGGGTTTCAAATATTTAGCACATGTCTTCAACCTGTCTCTTTCCAACTTTGTCGTACACGAAAAATGGAAAATGGACAAGGTGGTCCCGCTCCTAAAGCCTGGGGAACCAGCTAACATATGAGAGTCATATCGCCCGATATCTCTCCTATCGCCAGTAGCCAAGACGCTTAAAAGCCATTTTGCTCCCCTATTTCAAAGCAAATTTGCAGCTAGCCTGTCATCAGCATGGCTTTAGAAAACTCCATAGCACCACCACCGCGCTAAATGCCTTCAGCACCCAGATAAATTGTTGTTTAAATCAGAATCACCACCATAGAACAATACTCGTAGCGCTAGACCTATCAAAAGCTTTTGATACGGTCAACCATGGCACGTTACTACAAGAATTGGAAGGGTCTACCCTTCCCCCCATGTCTTAAAAGGTGGACCGCAAATTATCTGGGTGGTCGGCAGGCATCGATGCAATTCAGAAACGAAACATCAAAGCCAAGAAGAATTAAACAAGGGGTGCCACAGGGTGGTGTCCTATCCCCACTATTGTTTAATTTTTACATATCAAAACTACCTTCGCCACCGGAAGTAGTTACTATAGTTTCTTACGCCGATGACTGCACAATAATGGCCACAGGCCGGGCCCAAAGATCGATGAGCTTTGCAACAGAATAAACGGCTACCTCCCTGATCTCTCCAGTTTTTTCGCCTCGCGAAACCTGGCATTATCACCTGGCTACCGACTGCCCTACACCCCAAAATCTTGGGTATGACGCTTGATCAGGATCTACATTTTGGTGAGCACGCGGCCGCAATTGTTCCGACAATCCAGAGCCGTAATAAAATCCTCAAATCCCTTGCTGGCAGTACTTGGGGAAAAGACAAAGAAACGCTAATTACCACATACAAAGGAATTGGCCAGCCGTTTGCGTGCTACGCGTAACCTATAAGGTCACCACTGGAAGAAGCTACAGGCCTGCCAAAATACTGCGCTCAGAACCGCCAAGGGCTGTCTTCTTATGTCCACAGAACACCATCTACATAATGAGGCGAGAATACTCCCCATCAGGGAGAGAAATGAGATGCTAACCAAATAGTTCCTGTTGAATAACCCAGAAACCTGGGCATCCCAACATACATCTGATTGATGAGCCAACACCGCCTAGAGACTTAAGGAGTCATCTCCATAAGCATTTTGAGGAAATACGGCAACTGAGAACTCAGCCGTATGAAGCAAAAAACACAAGCAGGTCCTTGGTGAACTCCACAAAGAGGCGTCGGACCTCTATGTCGGGAATTGCACGGTGAACCCAGTACTCCGGGAACAGTATCCAAAACTTGCGCTATCTCCCTTTTTCACAGAAATAAGTTATTGTCCCAGAATCTAAGCCCCTACCAAATTTTACAAGGATTCGTAAATTTTTGTTCGACTTATGGCATTAAAAGTATCCTAGACAAATTAAATGAAAAAGGGCGGAGCCACGCCCATTTTGAAATTTTGTTTTATTTTTGTATTTTGTTGCACCATATAATTACTGGAGTCGAATTTTGACATAATTTACTTATATACTGTAAAGATATTAAATTTTTTGCAAAAATTTTACTTAAAAAAATTTTTTTTTTAAGTGGGCGTGGTCGTTCTCTGATTTTGCTAATAATTATTAAGCATACATATTGTAATAGGAGTAACGTTTCTGCCAAATTTCATCGTGATATCTTCAACGACTGCCAAATTACAGCTTGCAAAATTTTTAAATTACCTTCTTTTAAAAGTGGGCGTTGCCACGCCCATTTTCCAAAATTTTACTAATGTTCTTTTCTGCGTCATAAGATCAACTCACCTACCAAGTTTCATCGCTTTATCCGTTTTTAGTAATGAATTATCGCACTTTTTCGATATCGTTCATTTTAAATAGCGATCTGAGACGAGTGCTCAGGAATCTTCATGCCAAATTTCATCAAGATACCTCAAAATTTACTCATGTTATCGTGTTAACGGGCGGACGGACGGACATGGCTAAATCCAATTTTTTCGATCCTGATGATTTTGATATATGGAAGTCTATATCTATCTCGATTCGTTTATACCTGTACAACCAACCGTTATCTAATCAAAGTTAATATACTCTGTGAGCTCTGCTCAACAGAGTATAAAAATTGCTTGAAATAAATGTTTTCATACATTTAAAGCAATACGGGCAATCCCCGATTAACTCATACAAACAGACAACATTTGGTTAATTCGTTGTAGTTCTATAAATAGAAAAAAACAGCAACAATGCCAGTTTCTCTGAAACCGCCTTACAAACATTCATAACTTCAACACATAATTACATACGAAGAATGTGATGTGTAGAAGATTAACATATGTAAAAGAAGGTGTTTAAGATTGGGAATAATTACCCAGAAGCACCCCTCTGCTAGTGCACAAATACTGCGCCCATCTTATCATACAGTTTCGCATATATTACATTGGTATAATATATAAGTACTGCATAACATATTTACCTACATACCTCTGTACATATCTATCACAGCACAGTTAATTGCACGAGAGTCGCACATTCCATTTCAATTCATATTTTACTTTTTCCTTTGTCTCTCTAAACACAATGTACATAAATAATATATACATATAATTTTAGCTAAGTCAATTTGACCTAACTGCATATCAAAAGGGCATATACAGTATATGCATCATGTTTTAAGTTTTAAGCACCGTTTGAATGTGAATTTGGTTTTTTGGAAAAATAAAGTCAGTTGCTGAAAGGGTACAGGACAGTGAAGTCCAATTGAAAATTGATCGTGTTCCTTTTAATGTTATACATTTTTTGGTGCCCCCTGTGAGGTGTTACTTGGCCGCGTAAACCAACACTTTGACCGGTTTGTACAGCATCACTTGGATCTAGTAGGCAAGGCCAAACAAGAGGAGGTTACAGCTCATGATGAATTATTTGCTACAACAGAGGAGCTGTACACTACAATATGTGTTGCGTTACAGCGTCGTTTAAAACCTCCTGCTACTCATGTTAAGTCTATGATAACCAACCATCAGGCTGATATGCGTCTAGACCCTTTAACAATTCCTCGTTTTGATGGGAAATCAACAAGTTGGTTGGCTTTTAAGGATTTATTCGAAACTTTGGTACATAACCGATCCGACTTGAACCCCGCCTTCAAACTAGGCAAGCTTCGTCAATGTGTTGACCAAGACAGCGTTCCCATGATTGGGGGATTGTATACTGGCGGCTACGATGAGGTGTGGTCAGAGTTAAAACGCCGTTATGACAATCCCCGTCTATTATCCGAAACACATGTACAGAGCCTCCTTAATCTTCCAGATAATCCAGCAGAGACTCCGCTTGCGCTGCGAAACATTGTCGATTGTGTGCGCAACTCATTCCGCGCCCTCGCCGTAATGGAAATTCCTGTGGAACACTGGGATGCAATTGCCGTTCCGGTCCTTTTGCCGAAGCTACCGACAACGACGCGAAACGAATGGGGTATGAGCCTCAAAACGTCCGACATACCGAAGCTAGAGGACTTACTACAGTTTATCGAGAGGCGTTCCGACAACATCAATTCTACACCAACGCCTGCTATTATGCAACCTGCGCTCAAGCGAGGCTCTGGACGTACCGTTAAGGCGCACGTTGGTACCGCAAACGCCACGCAATCATTGCGTATGTCACCAGATGCTGTATGCCCACAGTGCTCAGCTAATCATCGCCTAATGAAATGCCAACGTTTTCGCAACTTAGATGTACAACAACGCTGGGAGACTGTCAAACAGGTACCAGTATGTTTCAATTGTCTCCGGCCAGGGCATACCAGTCGGCAGTGCTCTTCTGGTGTGTGCTCGATCTGCAAACAGAAACATAACACTTTACTCTGTAGTGGTGGAGATACAGCACAAGGAGTGAGCCAAGAAACTAGAAACTCGGTACCAGCAATATCCACCTCCACTTCGTCATCCACCTCGACAAATTCACCGGCACAAGGACCAACCTCGCCGCGAGTGTATTCGCGTCAGCAATGACATACAGACGAGGTCCAGTCATTCACTGTCCAAGGTGACCGGACTATCTTACTTGCAACGGCTAGAGTTCACCTGGCTAATTGCTATGGACAGCGATATCAGTGTCCGGCGCTATGCGACATCGGATCTCAGGTGAGCTTCCTCAGTGAATCCATGTTTAAATTTTTGAATCTCCGCAGAACCCCTGGCGAGATACGAGTGAAAGGTATAGGGGCAAACGCAACAATTTATACTAAAGGCACCACGACGGTGCAAATGACGTCCCTCATCGATAACACGTTTTCAGTACAATTCGAGGTTTACATATTGCCAACCATAACGACTACGACACCAGTGTCAAAGGTTGACACCTTTGCCTGGAACCACATTTCAGGACTCCAACTTGCTGATCCAAATTTTGGCACGCCCGACAAGATCGATTTGCTTATTGGTGCCGATATTTGGCCAGCGTTAATAGCCGAAGGTATTTCTGAGGGATCTCTCGACGAGCCGTGTGCGCTGCGCACCCGCCTAGGCTGGGTTGTTTTCGGACCTGCGACAACAAATACACGATGCGAGTCAAAACGCGCTCTTTGTATCAGTAAATGCACCAACACTCAGCGACTGGACGAGCTTTTGCAGAGGGTTTGGCAAGTGGAGGAGATTGGCCCTGCAACCGACCTCTCAGTAGATCCATGCGAACGCATATTCATCGCCACGGTACGGCGCATATCAAATGGCCGCTATAGTGTACAAATCCCCTTTCGCCCGGATGCGCCTGCTTTAGGTGAGTCATATCAGATAGCGAGACGTCAGTTTTTCAACCTTGAGCGTAAGCTAGCCGGCGATGTTGAACTTCGCAACAATTACATCACGTTTATGCGCGAGTATATCGCGCTTGGTCATATGAATGCAGTCGATTATGACTCGATTGACCCAACGGAATGCTACTACATCCCTCACCATGCGGTGACGGGAAAATTTCGTGTTGTATTTAACGCGTCTTGTAAAACAACCAATGGGTTATCTCTCAACGACACGCAGTTTGCAGGACCACAGCTTCAAGATAATTTGATAGATATTCTTCACCGGTTCCGTCGATTCCGGATTGCCATAACTGCAGATATAAGGAAAATGTTCCGCCAGGTTGAGGTCAATCCATGGCATCGCAAATGGCAACGTATTTTGTGGCGAGAGTCTCCTTTAGATTCACTACACATATTTTAGTTAGCAACGGTAACGTACGGCATGACAAGTGGTCCGTACAATGCGATCCGTTCATTACGCCAATGTGCCATAGATAATTTCGGCATTGTCGCCAATGATTGCCGCGCAGTTACAGCTAGAAATAGCATACTTAGTGCATTTTATGTGGACGACTACTTGGAGAGTTTTGATTCTTCCCAGGAGGCTGTTCATTGCGCCCGAGATGTGGATAAAGTACTTCGTCAAGGTTCATTTTAAGCAAATGGAACTCCAACTGACTCGACAATAGTCCTTTATTGGATTCGCAAACAGCCAGCGTCATTAAAGCAATTCGTGGCTAATCGCGTGGGATTCATACAGGCCAATACCAACGTTACATGTTGGCACCACATTCGCTCCGAGTTCAACCCGGCTGATTGTGCAAGCCGAGGAATTATGCCAGTGCCATCCATTGCGGTGGACAGGTCCACCTCGTTGCCAGCTTCGTTATGATGATGAGGCTGTGGTTCCAGAACTTACTGATGATCAATACCAATCGCATACTGCGGAATGTCACCCTCTGCGTGCATTAGTAGCTATAAACCCAGATCACCAATTACTTACAACAGTAGCATTTGGTCATCGGATTCCTCTTCTTGACAAATTTAGCACACTTGGTCGCGTCCTGAACACAACAGTGAGGCTACGGCGATTCCTCAAACTCTACAAAGGTCAGAGGTCGAAACCGGTGACAGCTGAAGAACGTGAATGGGCCCTTCATCTCACTATTAAACAAGTGCAAGGTAAGGAGTACAAAACTGAAATTAGTGCCCTTAAATCAAATTTCAGGCTCGATAGCAGAAGTAAAATCTTGACACTTAACCCATACATGGACGATGAAGGTATAATTCGGGTCGGTGGACGCCTCAAAAATGCCAACATACCACACGAGCAGCGGCACCCAATTATGATCCCCAAGGGTACACTTGCCAATTTAATAATTGCTGATGCCCATCATCGATGTCTTCATGGAAGTATTCAGCAGATGTTACAATATTTAAGACAAAGATTCTGGGTAATACACGCGCGGTCACAAGTGAAGGCGTACGCCTGGAGATGTGGCGTGTGCCGGCGACATCAGCGAATCCTTCAGAAGCAGCAAATGGCATCGCTGCCTAGAGAACGAGTACTTGTGGCCCCACCGTTTTCAAACAGCGGTCTCGATTATTGTGGCCCGTTTCATGTACGAACGGGTGGCAAGAGGTCAAATGTAACGACGAAGACTTATGCGGCAGTATTCGTGTGTATGGCCTCACGCGCCGTCCATATAGAACTTGCAGAAGATTTAAGCACCAAGTCCTTCATAGATGTGTATGATCGCTTTATAAGCCGCCGCGGAATTTGTGCTAAGCTCTTCAGCGACAATGGTACTCAATTTGTAGGAGCTGATAGGCAGATGCGTGATGATTTAAAGGCCTGGATGTTAACGTACACGCAGCAGCATGTAGCTTTATCGGGTACTCAATGGAATTTCATAGCACCAGCTGCGCCACATCATGGAGGAACCTGAGAGGCGGCGGTTCGCTCGACCAAAAAGCATCTACTTCGCATCATGGGCAGACAATCATTACGTTATAATGACCTTAATACGCTTCTAACAAGGATTGAAGCCTGTTTAAACTCCCGGCCACTTATGGCATTACACGATGACCCGCAAGGTGTCTTGGCTCTAACACCGGGCAATTTTCTCATTGGCCGTCCTCTAAATAGCCGTCCAGAAAGGCCCCTGCCGGACATCCCCGAAAACCGCCTAGTGTACTGACAACGGTTGCAAAAAATGTACGAGCATTTTTGGGCACGCTGGCAGAATGAATATTTGACCTCGCTCCAGGCACGCAGCAAGTGGATGAGGCCTGAACCAAACCTACAGCTCGATGATGTAGTACTTATTCGAAATGAGAACTTGCCACCGGCGTACTGGAGAATTGGTCGCATTATTGATACCCACCCTGGCAGCGATGGCCTTGTACGAGTGGTTACCATTGCATACAACGGAGACCAACTAACTTCGGAAGGAACATACGTCAAACGCCAATGTCAGCGACCAGCGCAAAAGGTTGTGAGGCTGACTGGAATAACCGAAGAAATTCTGAACCGCGAGGGTTCAGCTGGGCAGGATGTTTGAGATTGGGAATAATTACCCAGAAGCACCCCTCTGCTAGTGCACAAATACTGCGCCCATCTTATCATACAGTTTCGCATATATTACATTGGTATAATATATAAGTACTGCATAACATATTTACCTACATACCTCTGTACATATCTATCACAGCACAGTTAATTGCACGAGAGTCGCACATTCCATTTAAATTCATATTTTACTTTTTCTTTTGTCTCTCTAAACACAATGTACATAAATAATATATACATATAATTTTAGCTAAGTCAATTTGACCTAACTGCATATCAAAAGGGCATATACAGTATATGCATCATGTTTTAAGTTTTAAGCACCGTTTGAATGTGAATTTGGTTTTTTGGAAAAATAAAGTCAGTTGCTGAAAGGGTACATGACAGTGAAGTCCAATTGAAAATTGATCGTGTTCCTTTTAATGTTATATAGAAGGCAATTGGGAAAAACTTTACAACAACTAAGACATGACGTAGCTGAATGCGTTTGTAACCATTTCAACTATCGTAGGAGTGCGGGTTCGATTTCCACTCCCGGGAGAAAAGGCTTTGAAGAGATTTACAAGGTATAAACGAAACAGCTGTCGCCTTGTCCTTCCTGATGTCACGTTGTTTAAAGTTTTCCCAAACTATTAAATAAATTGTAAAATTAACAAGTAAGGAAGGTTAAGTTCGGGTGTAACCGAACATTACATACTCAGTTGAGAGTTATGGTGACAACATAAGGGAAAATAACCATGTAGGAAAATGAACAGAGGGTAACCCTGGAATGTGTTTGTATGACATGTGTATCAAATGAAAGGTATTAAAGAGTATTTTATGAGGGAATGGGCCATAGTTCTATAGGTGGACGCCATTTAGGGATATGCCATAAAGGTGGACCAGGGCTGACTCTAGAATTTGTTTGTACGATATGGGTATCAAATAAAAGGTGGACCAGGGCTGACTCTGGAATTTGTTTGTACGATATGGGTATCAAATGAAAGATGTTAAAGAGAATTTTAAAAGGCGTGGGCTTAGTTCTATAGGTGGGCGCCACGCCTTTTCGAGATATCGCACATAGAGGTGGATCAGGTTTCACTCTAGAATTTGTTTGTACGATATGGGTATCAAATGAAAGGTGTTAATGAGTATTTTAAAAGGGAGTGATCCTTAGTTCCATAGGTGGACGCCGGGTCGAGATATCGCCATAAAGGTGGATCGGGGTACCCTAGAATTTGTTTTTACGATATGGGTATCAAATGAAAGGGGTTAATGAGTAATTTAAAAGGGAGTGAGCCTTAGTTCTATAGGTGGACGCCTTTTTGAAATATCGCCATAAAGGTGGACCAGGGGTGACTCTAGAATGTGTTTGTACGATATGGGTATCAAATTAAAGGTACTAATGAGGGTTTAAAAGGGAGTGGTGGTAGATGTATAGGTGGTCGCCGTTTCGAGATATCGTCATAAAGGTGGACCAGGGGTGACTCTAGAATGCGTTTGTAGAATATGGGTATCAAACGAAAGGTGTTAATAAGTATTTTAAAAGAGAGTAGGCCTTAGTTCTATAGGTGGAAGCCTTTTCGAGATATCGCCATAAAGGTGGACCAGAGGTGACTCTAGACATTGTTTGTACGATATGGGTATCAAATTAAAGGTATTAATGAGGGGTTTAAAAGGGAGTGGTGGTAGTTGTATATGTGAAGGCGTTTTCCAGATATCGAACAAAATGTGGACCAGGGTGACCCAGAACATCATCTGTTGGATGCCGCTAATTTATTTATATATGTAATACCACGAACAGTATTCCTGCCAAGATTTCAAGGGTTTTTTATTTCGCCCTCCAGAACTTTTCATTTTCTTCTACTTAATATGGTAGGCGTCACAACTATTTTACAAAGTTTTTTTCTAAAGTTATATTTTGCGTCAATAAACCAATGCAATTACCATGTTTCATCGATTTTTTCGTATTTGGTATAGAAATATGGTATTTTTTTTATTTTTCGTCATTATCGATATCGAAGAAATGGGCGTGGTCATAGTCGGATTTCGGGATTTTTTATACCAATACAAAGTGAGTTCAGGTAAGTACGTGAACTGAGTTTAGTAAAGATATATCGATTTTTGCTCAAGTTATTGTGTTAACGGCCGAGCGGAAGGACAGACGGTCTACTGTGTATAAAAACTGGGCGTGGCTTCAACCGATTTCGCCCTTTTTCACAGAAATAAGTTATCGTCCTAGCCCCTACCAAATTTCACAAGGATTGGTATATTTTTGTTCGACTTATGGCATTAAAAGTATCCTAGACGAATTAAATGAAAACAGGGGGGAACCACGCCCATTTTGAAATTTTCTTTTATTTTTGTATTTTGTTGCACCATACCATTACTGGAGTTGAATTTTCACATAATTTACTTATATACTGTAAAGATATTAATTTTTTGCTAAAATTTGACTTTAAAAAATTTTTTTTAAAGTGGGCGTGGTCGTTCTCCGAATTTGCTAATAATTATTAAGCAAAAACATAGTAATAGGAGTAACGTTTCTACCAAATTTCATCATGATATCTTCAACGACTGCCACATTACAGCATGCAAAATTTTTAAATTACCTTCTTTTAAAAGTGGTCGATGCCACGCCCATAGTACAAAATTTTACTAATTTTCTATTCTGCGTCATAAGGTCAACTCACCTATCAAGTTTCATCGCTTTATCCGTCTTTAGTAATGAATTATCGCACTTTTTCGGTTTTTCGAAATTTTCGATATCGAAAAAGTGGGCGTGGTTATGGTCCGATATCGTTCATTTTAAATACCGATCTAAGATGAGTACTCAGGAACATACGTGCCAAATTTCATCGAGATACCTCAAAATTTACTCAAGTTATCGTGTTAACGGTCGGAAGGAGGGACGGAGGGATGGACATGGCTCAATCCAATTTTGTTTCGATCCTGATGATTTTGATATATGGAAGTCTATATCTATCTCGATTCCTTTATACTTGTACAACTAACCGTTATACAATCAAAGTTAATATACTCTGTGCGCTCTGCCCAACTGAGTATAAAAATTGCTTTAAATAAATGTTTTCATACATTTAAAGCAATACGGGCAATCCCCGATTAACTCATACAAACAGACAACATTTGGTTAATTCGTTGTAGCTCTATAAATAGAAAAAAACAGCAACAATGCCAGTTTCTCTGAAACCGCCTTACAAACGTGCATAACTTCAACACATAACTACATACGAAGTATGTAATGTGTAGAAGATTAATATATGCAAAAAAGGCAATTGGGAAAAACTTTACAACAACTAAGGAATGACGTAGCTGAATGCGTTTGTAACCATTTCAACTATCGTAGGAGTGCGGGTTCGAATTCCAATCGGGAAAAAGGCTTTGAAGAGATTTACAAGGTATAATTGAAACAGCTGTCGCCTTGTCCGTCCTGATGTCACGTTGTTTAAAGCCTTCCCAAATTATTAAATAAATTATAAAATTAAAAATTGCGTAAAGTAAATGTTTTCATACATATAAAGCAATAAGGGCAATACCCGATTAACTCATACAAACAGACAACATTTGGTTAATTCGTTGTAGTTCTATAAATAGGACAAAAAGAGCAACAATGCAAGTTTCTCTGAAACCGCTTTACAAACATGCATAACTTCAACACATAATTACATGCGAAGTATGTGATGTGTAGAAGATTAATATATGCAGAAAAGGCAATTGGGTAAAACAACTAAGGCATGACGTAGCTGAATGCGTTTGTAACCGTTTCAACTATCGTAGGTGTGCGGGTTCGAATCCCACTCACGGGAGAAAAGGCTTTGAAGAGATTTACAAGGTATAATCGAAACAGCTGTGGCCTTGTCCGTCCTGATGTCACGTTGTTTAAAGTTTTCCCAAATTATTAAATAAATTATAAAATTAAAAATTGCTTGAAATAAATGTTTTCATACATTTAAAGTAATACGGACAATCCCCGATTTACTCACACAAACAGACAACAATTGGTTAATTCGTTGCAGTTCTATAAATAGAACAAAAACAGCAACAATGCCAGTTTCTCTGAAACCGCCTTACAAACATTCTTAACTTCAATACATAATTACATACGAAGTATGTGATGTGTAGAAGATTAATATATGCAAAGAAGGCAATTGGGAAAAACTTTACAACAACTAAGGCATGACGTAGCTGAATGCGTTTGTAACCATTTCAACTATCGTAGGAATGCGGGTTCGAATTCGAATCCCGCGATAAAAGGCTTTGAAGAGATTTACAAAGTATATTCGAAATAGCTGTCGCCTTGTCCGTCCTGATGTCACGTTGTTTAAAGCCTTCACAAATTATAAAATAAATTATAAAATTAAAAATTGCTTGAAGTAAATGTTTTCATACACATAAAGCTCTCGTGCAGTAGGGTGTGATGTGCCAGGCCGCAAATTTTGCACGACCCTCGGGAGTCGCATTCCCCCGTGGTGTGCGTGAGTGCCAGACAATTGAAACAATAGCCCTGTGCCCTGGCCACTGTAGCACGCTGCGGTGGCCGCATCGCCTTGAAAGCCGGGCAGGTCCGCAGCGCGTGGTAGCGGTGGCAGAGCCGACACTGGAGGCAGTTATCGGTTTCTGCTGTGGGATCCAGTGGGCATGCTGGTCGAGATGCCATGATGGTGTCGTCCTGAAAGTACAAGAGCAGAGAGAGAAACGAGAAGTAGTTGGATACAGCGGATGATACGGAAATTTAATTATACAGGGGGAACGTATATAAGTTAGAGCGCTGTGCTCGAAGAGTACTCCATTGGAAGAAAGCACAGTTTAACTAAGGGGCGCATGACAAGCCCATTTTGGGTGCGAACCTCTACAACCCGAACATGGTTGTCAGGTCCGTGGCGAACGTTCTCGATTCGTCCCAGACGCCACTCGGTGGGTGGGACCGAATCTTCTTTAATTACGACAAGGTCGCCTGGTTGAGGATTTCGCTGTGGCGTTCGCCATTTATAGCGCTTCTGAAGGTCCTTCAGATAATCTTCTTTCCAGCGTCGACTGAATTGGTGATGAAGCGATTTGAGTTTTTCCCATCGATTTATCCACGAGAGGTCTTCCGCGTTTAGCTCAGGAATGGCTAATAGCGGTGCACCTCGAAGAAAGTGACCCGGAGTGAGCGCTGTGAAGTCAGCTGGGTCCTGGGATAGTGAGGTTAGAGGCCTTGAATTGAGAACTGCTTCAATACGCACCAGCAGCGTCGTGAGTTCTTCGAATGTAAACTTGTGGGATGCAGCGGTTTTTTTGAAGTGGGTTTTAAAACTTTTTACTGCGGTTTCCCACAAGCCGCCCATATGAGGAGCGCTGGGTGGAATATACTGCCAGTTTATTCCCTGGGGGGCATATTTTTGCACAATCTCCGCAGAGCATTCGTTAAGAAATTTAACGAAGTCGCGTTCGAGTGCGCGCTGAGCGCCAATGAACGTTTTACCATTGTCGCTCATTATTTTTGAGGGATAACCTCGTCTGCCAACGAATCGGGCGAATGCTGAGCGAAAGGCTTCAGTAGTAAGGTCCGAGCATAGCTCGAGATGTACTGCCTTTGTGGAAAAACAGACGAATACAGCCACGTACCCTTTTATGATAGTGGAATGGACCTGCAAAGTCTACTCCTGTTGTGGAAAAGGGGAGTGAGAAATTGAAGCGCTCAGATGGTAGAGCTGCCATTATTTGCGTGCGCGTTTTCTGTTTGAAAAGCGTGCAAGATTTGCACTGAAAAATGCATTTCTTTATAAGAGGCTTTAGTTTTGGTACGTAGTACTCTTGCTTCACCATTTGGAGCATTAACCGCATTTCTGCATGAAGAAGCAGGCGGTGTAAAAACTCCAGATACAACTGGCAGAGCCTTGAATCCGGAGGAAGGCTTACTGGATGCTTCTCGTTATATTGCATTGTAGAATGTTCCAATCGGCCACCGATACGTAGGAGTCCGTATCCATCCAGAAATGGATCAAGAGCCCGAAGGGAACTCTTTTTGCTTATTGGCATTTTGTTTTGTAAGGCGCTCTTTTCCGCCCCGAAATGGCGAGATTGTGCCATTGCCACAAGCCGCGTTTTCACATGTTGGAACTCTTTGTACGTCAGATGGGGATTATGTGTTGTTGCCACCGATTTGGATTTGTTGCAGGAATTGTTCGCAAAGCGGAACACGTATGCAATCACACGGAGAGCTCGAGAGTATGAGGAGAAGCGTTGGAGAATATCGTCCTCTTCCTCGAGTGCATGATATGCTTCGACCTTGCGTTTCTCGGGTGGAGAAGCGCTACCTGCTTTCGGCTTTGGCCATGCCGAAATGTGGCAAGAAAGCCATTGTGGTCCGTGCCACCAAAGTGAAGAGCCTATCAAATCATGCGGCTTGCAACAACGTGTGCCAAGATCAGCAGGGTTGTCTTGGCTAGATACATGGCGCCAGGTGCCGCTGGGAAGATATTCTCGAATTTGAGAGCTACGGTTGGCCACATAAAACTTCCAGGTCGATGGAGATTTTTCTAGCCAGGCTAGTACAATCTCAGAATCTGACCATAAGAATGTCAGCTGTAAGTCGAGCTGTTTTCGAACAGTTGAAGCCAGTTTTGCGAGTAGGACTGCACCACATAGCTCTAAGCGGGGGGTTTTTATAGGGGCAACTTTGCCTTTCGCAACCAAAAGAGAAGATTTTATTTGGTTGCCCACATGTGTGCGGATGTAAATCGCTGCGCAATATGCTTTTTCCGAGGCATCACAGAACCCGTGGATTTGGGTGTCTTGCCCTGAAACGACATTAACCCATCGAGGGATTTCGATGTGGCAAATGGCTGGCAGATTTTCTGCGAAATGTTGCCATTTTGATAATGTTGCGGGTTTGGCGCTTTCATCCCAATCGCTGCCATCCAGCCACATTTCTTGGAGAAGCATCTTGGCCTGGATCATAACTGGCGACAGCCATCCTGCCGGGTCAAACAGTTTTGCAACAGAAGATAAAATTTGTCGCTTTGTGACCGCATTTTGGGTGTGTTCCGGCAGAATGGTGTATGAAAATTTGTCCGTGAGCGCGTTCCATCGAATGCCAAGAGTTTTGGTATTGGAAGTGCTCTCGAATTTCAAGAAGTTGGAGTCTAGAAGATCCTCCTTCGGAAACTGTTCTAATATGGCCGGGTGATTAGCCGTTAGTTTATTTAGTATGAAACCAGCTGATTTTAGGGCGTTTATCACTTGAACGAGTGATTCAGTGGCGTTATCGATGGTATGACTTCCGGATAGGATGTCGTCGACATATGTTTGCGTCTTGAGAATTGTTGCAGCCAACGGGAATGTCGCTTTCGTGTCATCGGATAGTTGATGCAACGTACGAATAGCGAGATATGGTGCACAATTGACGCCGAATGTAACCGTTTTTAGATTGAAATCACTAACATTGGAGTTGGCCGATTTGCGAAATGGGATTCGCTGAAAATCTTTGTCGTCCTCGTGTATAAGGATCTGACGGTACATTTTTTCAATGTCTCCATTGAACACATACTTATGCATGCGCCACTGTAGAATTAGTAGTATGAGATCTGGTTGGAGAGTTGGACCAGTGTATAGCACGTCATTCAGGGATTTTCCTGACCCAGATTTTTTAGAGGCGTTGAAAACCACACGAACTTTGGTGGTGACCTTATCTGGTTTGACTACCGCATGATGTGGCAAGTAAAATGAGAAGACCTTGCCATTCGAAGTTATTTCGCATGGGCCGGCAGATTCCATGTGATCAAGGTCGAGATATTCTTGCAACACATTGTTGTACATTGTACCTAACTCCCCCTTTTTCTGAAGCGATCGCTCCATGCTGAGAAACTGCTGCAGAGCAGCCGGGCGGGATTTTCCGAGGGAGAGTTTTTCAGGAAACTCTTCCTTGAATGGAAGTCGCACAATGTATCGACCGTTTGGTGCACGTGTCGTGGTTGTTGCATATATCTGCTCACACGCTTGATCCTCGGGGGATATCTGTGGAGGTTGTGGAATTTCCTCCTATCCCCAAAATTTTCTCAGTTGAGAACTGAGTGTCTCGTTTGACGCTCGGACTTGTGTCGAGAATGACACAACATTTTCAGTTATTGGACCCCTGAGAATCCAACCAAAAATGGTTTGTTGCGCAAGTATGCTACCGCACACCTTTTTTATACCTTCCAGCAGAATTTGTGGAAGTATGTCGCTGCCAATGACCATGTCAGTCTGACCCGGTATGTGGCAACTGGGATCAGCGAGCTCAATGAGTTTCAACTGCTGCCAGATTTTGCGACTAATGGTGGATGTTGGTAGATTTTTTGTCAGTTGCGGCAACACAATGGCATGAGCCTTTACCCTTTTCATGGCCTTGGATGCAACCAGTGTCAAAGGACAAAGCTTGGAGGAATTTTGTACGACTTGTCCACCCATGCCAGAGATTTCGAACTTTGAATGTTGGAATAGAAGTTTCAACCGTTTTTGCACTTTCGAGGAAATGAAAGTTCTTTCCGAGCCTTGATCAATAAGGGCTCTCAGTTGAAATAATTCCCCTTCGTGTTCGACTGCGACCAGTAGGAATGAGAATTTGGTTATCATTGGCTGCATGCAATGATTGAACCGGTGCGTGTTTTGAACAACACGGTAGCTCGCCAGAATCGAAGCTATTCTGCGTTTGTCGAACGGGAGATGTTGACTCAGCAGTTGTGTGCTGCACGTTTGGTGCATTCGTTCGCGGGGTGGAACGTTGAGCTTGTGGGCTCGCATGCAACAGCGTGTGATGCCGTTGATGACATGTCGAACATGACCACTTGCTCGTGCACTCATTGATGATATGAGTGCTGCTAAGGCAATTTGTACACAGCTTAGCTTGTTTTATGAATTGTGTCCGGTTTTGCACAGACATTCGTTTGAATCGTGGACAGAATCTAATAAGGTGCGGGGAGTTGCAACATTGGCAAGTTTCCTTTTTAGATTCTGCCACAAGGGTTTGCGTCCAGCTGAAGGACCTGTTTTGCATAGAATTTTGATGAGCGACTGGTTTTTGTTTGCTTGGTTGAAGCCTATTGACCCTTTCAACGACTTCATATCTCGAGGTGAGAAAGTCGTTCATTTGTGACCATGAGGGTAGATCTCTTCGAGAAGAGAGAGACTGTTCCCAAAGTGACAGGGTTGTTTCTGGGAGCTTTGATGAACAAATGTACACCAGAATCGGATCCCAACTGTCTGTCGTAACTCCTTGGGAGTGAAGGACGGATAGGCAGTTGTTTATTGTATTTTGCAATTTCTGAAGTTGCTCACTATTTTCGGATGGAATAGTGGCAAGAGTCAGTAAGGATTTTATCTGGTTGTCAACCAAGGTACGCTTGTTTTCGTATCGTGACCGTAAAGCTTCCCAGGCAAGGTCAAAGTTATCATCGCTCAACGCATATTGTTTGACGATGGAGCCGGCTTTGCCTTGCGTTTTGTACCGGAGATGGTACAATTTATGAGCACGGGAGAGCCTTGGGTGGTTAATGTACACCGCTGTGAACGGTGTCACGAAAAGCGGGCCATTCTTCATAGCCACCATAAAAGGTCTCCGTGTCGCAGGCTGGGACCTTGAGGTAAATATTTGCCTCAGCCGGGGGTTGTTCCACGCGGGGTGGTGGACTCGCCGTTGCCATCATTTTGATCAATGAAAGTTGATCGGCAATTTTTGTTTTAGTCACTTCATACGTATCAAGGCAGGCGCATTGTTTGCCTTGCACTGAACTCTTGAAGTCTTCAGGGAAACTTTCGTCTGGTTTCGAAAAAACCAGATCGTAAACCGATTGGAGTCGTGCCCAATAATCATCTAGTGATTTGTCCTTTATCATGAGATACGATTCAGTGTGATTCTGAGTCGGTGCTTCGTTGAATTTTGCACAGTATCTCATCAGATTGTCACTTTCCGCTATGAACTTTTGCGCGGATGGGTCAACTGATTTGGATTTCCGGCGAGGGGATGTTGACCTTTCCTTGGCCGTTTCTTCCTTTGGGCCACCTTTTGGTTTTGTCCCGGTTTCGGACATTTTTGGGGGACTGAGAGGCATTTTATGCAAACTTTTGGGTTTTCAAAACCGAATAAAATATTTGTCCGCTCAGAGAACGTTCGCAAAATTCGAAGATGGAAAACTCTTCGTGCCACAGAAATTTAGAAAAGGGGATTTAAATTGGTGGCGGTGTTTGTGTTTTTTTTTTTGAACAATAGAGTCAAGCACGGACAACGGGACGTTCCTTAAATTATTTAAATCCGCGAAATTCGGAATTTAATAGGATGTATATTGTTTTGTAAGAACAAAAGGTATAAAATTAAAAAAAAAATCACAAACACTTTTCACTTATATATACGTGTAAATATACGTGTGGAAATAAACGTGTATTTGTAAATTACTGGTATATATAGGTATGTATATATTAGAAAATAATAATATGTACTTGAAGTTTGTATGGATATTTTTTTGAAAGTTCCTATAGGGACGAAAATATCTCAAACTTAGTTTTGTACGACAGAATAAGTACAAACGTACGTGCGCAATATACAAACGTGTGTATATATGTTTGTTTGTGCGAACGTATGCACGTGAATCAGATGAGCTTCTCTGTTTATGTTTACAAACAGAAGAGTTTATTTTGATTCGCTTCTTCGTCGCTTTAATGTCGCGTGTCTTTGTGAAGCTGAGTGCGCTTGATTGCACTGTTGGGAGAGTGCAGCAAAGAAAGATGAAAAAATTGCAAATATGAGAGAGGTTGAGAAATTTGATCAGCAGTACACAGCTCTCGTTGCTAATGTAGCTATATGTGCTCGGTGAATGTCGCTGGAAGAGTGACTTGAACGTGTGAGTAAACACGTATGATGTTCTCAAAGTATGAATGCTGGAAAAGCAACTTGAAATTATTTGTACATGTATGTAAGTATGTAGGTATGAATATTACGATTTTTGTATATGCTGGCAAGCAAGAAAAAATCACTTGGAAGAAGTTGAACTGTATCGACAAGTTCAACGCTCTGTGCGAACAACGGGGTAAACTCAGCTGTAGAAGAAGATTTTGCCGATGTTGTTCTTGCACAGTGGATTTGAGTAGGCAAGTAAACTGCAATTTTTTGTTGGTTAAATACCACTAGAAATATGTATACATATATATATATATATATAATTGGCGGATTTTGCCTCTTGATATAGCGGAATATTTTCTACCAATTTTTGGTTGCAAAAAAGTTGCAGTAAAACCAACGGTAAGAAAATTTCCGCAATATTCAAGTATATATGTGGATATATATATATGTTTTTGCAGTTTACACAAAATAATATAACTTTTGTGAAAAAAAAGTTTTATTATTTTTTATATACTTTTTATGAAAAATAAAAACCTGCCTACTCACCGATTGTTGTATTCTGTTCCTCCTTATTTATGTATGTTGGTCTGCTTGTTGTTGCTCTCTTGGTGATGATGCTGCTTAGCTGAATGTTGGGTAGAGTTGATCTTTATAATTACAAAATTGTTTCCAAGGTGGGACTTATGATTTGTGCGCCCACAATTTTCGAACAAAAAAAATTTTCTCAATTTTTTAAAATTTTTTTTTTTTGAAATGTATAAGTATGTATTTATTTCTTGTTTGCTTTTTGCAAAATTTTTTTTTTGGTCCACTAAATTTATATTTGTTCTATAGTTATGGTTTTTTTTTTTTTCGTATGTAAATTTTTGAGCACACTGTTGTTTTTTGTGCAGTTTTGTTTATAGCACTTATATGTAGTTTTTTTTTTATATTATATTTTATTTGCGAACGAAATTTTTCGATTAAAATTCACTAATATTTTAATTATAATTCTAGGGGTTGAGCCAAAGATGGCTGCGAAGGACCATGAATAACTTGGGTCTCTCTTCGCTACACTCAAATCCGAAAATAAAAGAATAATGTTTTTTTCATAAAACGTTATAATTCAGTTTTTAATTATCTAATAATTAACAATTGCAAATTAGTTTCAACTCTTCACAAACTTCAACTTCACAGAGTATCCTTTAAATTGTCCACGATATGGAAAGAAGATAATTTGCTTAAAACTTTAGCTTTTGACTTTAACTATTTAAAAATAGAAAAAAAATAGATACAAGAGCGCGTCCGCGGTTGCCGAGTAATAATGCTTGACTGACGAATGCCATATATAATTGTTGACGATGGTAGTGTATGCGCGTTGGCGCCTTTCCATTCGCCGCGCACGGCTGCGCATAAGGATTTCGCCGCCGTATAAATTATGAAGGAGGCGGCTTAAACAGATGTTAAAGAGAATTTTAAAAGGCGTGGGCTTAGTTCTATAGGTGGACGCCACGCCTTTTCGAGATATCGCAAATAAAGGTGGATCAGGGTTCACTCTAGAATTTGTTTGTACGATATGGGTATCAAATGAAAATTGTTAATGAGTATTTTAAAAGGGAGTGATCCTTAGTTCCATAGGTGGACGTCGTGTCGAGATATCGCCATAAAGGTGGATCTGGGTACCTTAGAATTTGTTTGTACGATATGGGTATCAAATGGAAGGGGTTAATGAGTAAAAGGGAGTGGGCCTTAGTTCTATAGGTGGACGCCTTTTCGAGATATCGCCATAAAGGTGGACCAGAGGTGAATCTAGACATTGTTTCTACGATATGGGCATCAAATTAAAGGTATTATTGATGGTTTTAAAAGGGAGTGGTGGAAGATTTATAGGTGGACGCCTTTTCGAGATATCGCCATAAAGGTGGACCAGAGGTGAATCTAGACATTGTTTGTACGATATGGGCATCAAATTAAAGGTATTATTGAGGGTTTTAAAAGGGAGTGGTGGTAGTTGTATATGTGAAGGCGTTGTTTTGCGGGGCAGTGTGGACCCGGGGAAGTCGGGCGTGTGCGTTGCAAATAAAAGAGGATAAATACCGAATTAGTAAATCGTAACTACAAATTTGTTTACAAAATATAATTTTATTGAAAATGTATAAAGGAATTAGCGACGAGCTACAATATGATTATGAAAGTGAAACACTCAGAAACTTCCTGGTCGTCAGGAAAGCTAATTACTTACCAATATAAATAGCAATTCCGATTTAATAGGCAGTAGTGCAGAACGAAATTAATGGAAATACAAAATGCACTTGATACATTCAAATTTATCAAAGTGATTACTTGCAATCTTACTGCAAGTGCAAGTAGTTAAGATATAAGAAATTTACACTTGGCAATTCAACGCGTACAATTATAATTTTATCAATTCAAATGCGCACGGATGATCGCAATTATGATGCGGAAAAGCTATATACCAGTTAAATCGACAATTCACTGTGCACTTGGAAAATTCACATTTATGAAAATTAATAATTTGCAAATATTAATTACAATGAAAATCGCACTTAGTAAAAACTGGAAAATGTGGGAAATGGTTGGTTTATATTACTCACCTGGGGCTAGCTTCTGGCTCGTGAACGTTCCAAAATAGAAAAGAAAGATTTAAAAAAAAGGTCCGCACCACCTGCCTATAGCTAACTTTCGTCGACTCCAGCAATCGTCCCAAGGTATGACGACTTAAATAAATTAAATAACATAAATAAATTAAAATTCCAATATGATCTCCTGTGAACTCCCGGTCTCCACTAATGCAGCCTCTCTGGGCGGAGCTGTGAATAAAAAAGGGAAAAGTTAGTGTTCATGTACGTGGGGTTGCTTGGTTTTTGATGCACCTGGTTAATTGGATGTAGATTTTTGTGATTGGCATAAAATTCTATAGTATATAAACCTAGATGTAGTGGTGAGCGTCAGGCCAGAACGCTATTGCTGGAAAGCTCCGGATATCACCAGCCCGAATATGGTGGCTTGGGTCAGCAGCCCGCCTACGTTCGACGGTGGTGTGCCGTTAACCATTAGGCTGGCGTAGATATCGGCACCCAGTGCGAGCCGGACAGGTGTAGATCGGTGGAAAGCTGGATCCGCCAGCTTCATAAATTTGAATGGCGTGGCTACCGATGGATCCAGAGTTGCTGTCGGACTAAGCCGTGAATAGCGTGCCACCACTGTGTCCTGGGCTGTCACTGCTCCCGTTACCCCGTATTTCCCTCGCAGAACAAGCGTGCACTTCACGTGATAGGACGTGCCGGTACGCTCCAACCCGAGGGCCGTTGCGAGGTTTGCATCGATGATGGAAATCGGAGCGCACGGATCGATGAAGGCGCGTACTGCGTGGAGCTTCCCTCCTGCTGCTATCCGAACGACCGCCGTTGGATATATGGCTAAAAATGCGCGGGTAATAGTTGTTGCTACAGGCGCCTCCCGGAGGCGTCCCGTTCTGAAGCCGGCTGGGGTTGTTGTTTGGCGCGCTAGAGTGGTTGTGGTACCCTCCTTGCATGGTTGATACGGGCCGTTCTGCCAGTGGAGCGTCGGGTCGAGCGGAACGGACGCGGCTCCACGCCGCCCCGGCGCCTACTGGCATTGCGGTGCGATGGGCGGAAAGGACGTGTCTCCGCACCATCCCCGTGTTCCATGTGGCTCTGATTGCTTTTCTGCTTCTCGTGCTGAAACAGTGGTCGGAAGGATCGTGCTTCTCCACTAGTCGTTGGGGCGATGGCTAAGACTGCGGCACTTCGGGCGATCTCCTCCATCTCTTCCTCCTCATCTGCTACTTGTTGTGCCCATTATCGGGTGTCCTCCGTGATATGAATAGAGAGCACTTCGTAGGCGCTTGCATCCTCGTCGTGCTCGTCGTGGTAGGTAGGGCGTGGCTGCGGTTGCTCATCCTCTATATGCAGCGTAGTGTGGTGTGGCTCCCGGCATCGGTCGCGGCTGGGGCATATTTCCAGCCGATGGAACGGCATTAAACAATTGGGGCAGTACCGGTGTATGAGGACGGCCCGGAGGCGTTCTTCTGCCGACATTCCCCTGTACAGCGGGCATAGTCGTATGCCGTGATTCTTATGGCACAACCGGTAGGAGTCAACGCGTTGCTCCGTCTTGTTGCGTTTGACCGAGAAACCCGTCTTTCTGGAACGGGAACTTGTTATTATTTATTTAGCTTTTTAAGGGGGTTGGGTGGCGTATGGGCGGAGAGTAGAAGCTTAATTGGCCGAGTTTGTGGTTGGCGTACTCGGTTTAAGGGTTTATTTGGGATGAATAATCTGGTTAAGTTATTCTGCCGATGTAGTGACGTGTAGTGGTTGAACCCACTGTTAGGTTTAGTAAACTTTGATTGACATACGCCTAAATTATCTTTCGTTTTGAAAATAGTTTCATTAGAATGAAAATTCTGATATTGAAAGCCACCATTAGTAAAATTAAGACTTATTAAATATAGACTTAGGGCAAACTATATTTTTTGGTGTTTGCCTAAGGCAGGCAATACGCGATAATATACGGTATATCACGGTAAACCCGTGTGTTTTCACGGCTCCTTGTAATTGCCCTATAAAAATTTTGGTCACAAAACTTACCCACGCCCCTGCAAATGTGAATATGAATATCACCTATGAATGACTGTAAAATGACTAGTCAAATGACGTCATGCAGATAAAATGTGCGACAGATGTAAAGAGGCCTTTATTCGCTGTCTGGGAACACTCTTTGTGTTGATTTGGGCCATGTTGTGTGAGAATCACAAATTGTGGTGTGTTGGTTGATTTCAACACTACCCTGGCGGTGATAGCCTACACTATCGAGTGTGGTAACTTGCTGTCAGCTGCTAACTCTTCCACTCATTGGAATGAGACAGCTGTGCGGTGCTGCCCCTAGGGCAGCGTAATTATACATAATGGTCATGTCATGAAAGTATTTAGGGAAAACTCGCGTCTGAGTTCTGACGCGACATAAATTTTATAGTCTTTACTACAAATTTTAATTTCTCCCTTGTTTGTATTATCTAGAGCATATATGACACTACTTTATTCTTGCTTGGGTTTCAGGCCAAAAGGACTGACGAAACTTTATCGGAACTTCAAAACACAAAACCAATTTCTATCATGAAAGCGAGACCACTGTTCCCCAAAACTTAGGGAGTTTGACATGTTTTTGTTTATGTTTGACATTTTGATTTTGCACCAACCTTTTAGCAATGAAAACAATGCAAATAAACCGCGAAAATTATTGCGGTCTAGAGTGGTTCACCTTTTTTTTCCACAAGAAAGTTGATTTTGATCGTGTTTTTATGCACCACATTGTCAAAATAAAACATAATTTTCATTTGTCGGAAAAAAGAGTAAAGCTGTTCGGGTACTAACACTCGAGTTTGTTGGATCCCGCGGATCCGACTTGTGATCCCATGGGGTCGCGCGCAATGTGTTTACGGCATAAGAAAAGACAAAAGCAAATGTCATCGAATAGCAACCTTGATTCGTTCATTCAAAAATGTCATTCATTCATGGAAATGAGTAAACAGACATTTTGAATGAATTTTCATTATGAAAAAAACGTGTGATGGGTGAGTATAAGTATCATTCCCTTTTTATAATTTTGTAACATTTTCTAATTTCTTATTCCTTTTTTTTTTGCCATTTCAGCTGATTACTAATTCTTCGCAAGATCACGCTCTGATATTGGAAATATTAATAAATTCGGGAAAATACAGAATTTCCTCAACGATTCGGCTTATAGGGAAATTCTAGAACATAGCGAAAATTTTAATATACGTTTATGTATGTAACGTCGAATGCCGACGTATGCCATTTTCGGATCACAGACCGGTGGCGCACAGTCCCATTGTACTCTATTCATGAAACAATGGCAACGAATGCCCGGATTTCGTGGTGGGCAAATATAAACGTATCCATCGGCACGTTGGCGTAAACCAAAGCGGCAGTACTTACTAAATCATCACAGTGATAGAGCGTATCAATATCGTGCGCACCTTATCATCAAGCAACGGGCAATGCATCGGCAGAGTGCAGCAATTGTTGCTGCTGATGGTAATTCGATGAGTGTTTCAGGCGTTAACGATAGCAAAGACTCACACGCCAACGCTGAAAAAGATTGGTTCCATGAAGATATTGATATGTCACATTATCATCATGTGGATGACTTCGAAGAGGATTTTGAATCGGACAATGACTTCGACGAATCCTATGGTAGTCGTAGTAAACGTGGTACACGCAGAGGCACTGTTGCCACTGATGGCACGCCAAACGGGGACGTAAAACAGGTAGTCGGCGGCGTAATAATGCTGATGGTGGCGAGTAGTATAACCATTTTGTGCGGCAACGCTATTTGCGTGGGTGTTCGTACTATACCATTTAATTTTATTGGCTTGAATTCGTGCTCGTTAGCCTCTCCGTCGCTCTACATATTTGACATTTTGTCCAGCGGCTTTAGCACCATAGTGAAAATTTTTATATTTCCGAAAATGACTGCCTTTGAAAAATTTTGTATTTTACCGGAAATTGCTAAGGTAATCGAAGAAATGGAATGGACCTTGCCGACCGATGTACAAGCTGAAGCAATACCGCTCATTCTCGGAGGTGGTAATGTACTTATGGCCGCCGAAACTGGTTCTGGTAAAACAGGAGCTTTCTGTTTACCTATTTTGTAATTAGTGTGGGAAACATTACGCGATTTAGAGGAGGGAAAGGTTAGCAAAACTGTTGCTGCTGGTGGCGCTATTGCACCATGGACAATGTCGTTCTTTGATCGTCGGGCAGCGCTTGCCGTAACAGCGGATGGAATGCGTTGTCAATCGCGTGGGTTTAAATAATGGCATGGTTGCCGTGCAACAACCGGCGTCCGTGGCAAAGGAAAATTCTGTTATGAAGCTACTATCACTGACGAAGGCCTTTGTCGTGTGGGTTGGTCTACTGAGCATGTCGTAATGGTTATGGCTTTGGTGGCACAGGAAAAATATCCAATAATCGTCAATTTGATGATTATGGGGAAGCATTTGGTAAAAATGACGTTATTGCCAATGGTCATGTGGCATTTTGGAATTTGGAAGACAGAAAGTAATGCTGGCTGTGCCGTACTCTCGTTGCTCTACGTATGTTGATGATTTTGGTTTTTAATAACTTATAGATAGCTAGACAGATTTGGTGATGTTATATCGGAATTTCCATTTGGATCAACAATTGCAAAAATGATAATTGCCGGCTGTCAACATAATTGCTCAAATGAAATACTTTTGATTACTATTATGCTGTCAGGTGAGATTGTATGCATTATTATGAATTGCACAGACTGTTGTTTTTGGAAAAAAAAAGACCCTTTAGATTTTAATAAGCACAAGAGACGCGTTTTTATACGTTGTTGTGGCTTTATTAGGTGTCACTGAGGGGGAGAATTCTTTGAATTGTGGATAGGTAGTTGCTCTCATTGTTGTTAAGCACCAGCGTTGTGGCCGTAATGTGCCAGACAATAAAAAAGGGGGTATGCGGTGGCAGATAGTTTATCTGCTTTAGGCTTCTGTTGTGGTGAACGAGAGCTGTTGAATGAGAGCTGGGTTACGGGGTTTGTTAAAACTGGTGGGAGTTACAAGTCTCCCTCACCCTCACTGGAGGGTGGTAGTAGGACAAATTTCGTGATTGGTCTTGTGGTTTGTCCCCTTGCCGTATCCAGTTCGACGACTCGAACTCGGTTATCGGGGCCATAATGAAGGGTGGCTATCCGACCTAGTCTCCATTCGTTGGGGGCAGATTGTCCTCCTTAATGACGACTAGGTCTCCCTGTTTAAGGTTCGATTGTGGATGCTTTCACTTAACGCGCTTCTGCAATTCGGTGAGATACTCCGTTTTCCACCATTTGCAGAAGGTTTGATTAAGTGCCTTTAGTTTTTCCCATCGATTGACGAGTGTTGCGCGATTCTCGCTGACGTCGATCTCCGGTGGAGCTAACAGGTGCCGTCCAACGAGGAAATGGCCTGGAGTAAGTGGCTCCAAATTAGACGGCTGGTTGGAGGAGGGGCTTAACGGTCGAGAATTGAGACAGGACTCGATTCGACAAAATAGTGGGCTGAACTCTTCAAGGGTAAATTTGTGACCCAAAGCGAGCTTCTTGAAGTGGTTCTTGAAGCTTTTGACCCCTGCCTTCCATAGTCCGCCTATGTGAGGAGCTCCTGGTGGTATGAAATGCCATGCCAGGTTTTGGTGACTGTACTTGGATAGAGTTTCGTTGCGAGCGTCCGCCAGGAAAGCTTTATAGTTCTGAGCGGAGAGCTCTGGAGGCTCCGACAAAGTTGGTTCCGTTGTCGGAGTAGATGTTCTTTGGACATCATCGCCGAGCGGCAAACCTATCAAAAGCTGCCAGGAATACGGCAGTAGTGTCTTCCAAGTGAATCGCCTTGGTTGCAAAGCAAGGAAAGAGGCAGACGTAACCCTTTGCCATGCGGTATCCTCTTCCGCTATAAGATTTGATGTCAAATGGTCCGGAAAAATCTACCCCCGCATTGGTGAAAGCCCGGGAAAAGGTGGTTCGTTCTGAGGGTAGATCTCCCATAAGTTGGGTTTGGGTCCGTATGCGGAATATTGTGCACGTTTTGCAATTGTTTATGACCGATCGGATCATATTTTTGACCCTAGGGATCCAATATTGGGTGCGTAGGCGACGAAACATAAGTTGGTTCTCCCCATGCAGGGTGTCTTTATGGATGAACTGGACAAGAAGTCGTGTGAGCCGGCAGTCATACGGCACAATGATAGGGTGCCGTTCACTGTAGGGAAGATCCTTGTCCGCTGAAAGACGACCGCCCACCTTCAGTATACCCTTTTCATCGACAAGGGTGGTAAGAGGGAGGATTTCACTATTTGAACCGATGAGCTTCCCGGAATTTAAACTCGAAATTTCCTCCGAATAGTGCCTACGTTGGTAGAAAGCTATTAACTGACTTGACGTGGCCTGGATTTCATCGGGTGAAATGAAGTGCGATGCCGCTTTAAAGGAAGATTTTGTCTTAGGATTGGTTCTTTGGATAAATCTTCGAACATACGATATGACCCTCAAGGCCCTGGATAAATTGGAAACCCGTTCGAGGATGTCGTCTTTCTCTTTTATTTTTGAAGTGGTTGAACCTGCATCTGTTTCTCCTCTATGTCAGTCCGATAGTCCTTTTCTTGTATTGGCCATTCTGTCTTATCTTCTTGTAACCAAGAAGGTCCCTGCCACCACAAAGAGTTATTGACTAACTCCTTCGCTGATAGTCCTCGGCTAGCCAGGTCTGCAGGATTGGATGTGGATTCTACATGGTGCCAGGATTTGTTTCCTACCTTTTCTACTATTTTCGTTACTCGATGAGCGACAAAGGTTGACCAAGAACAAGGCGGTTTTCTTATCCACGCCAAAACAATCGTGGAGTCTGTCCATAGGTGTAGATTGAAATTTTCTAAATGCAGATTTTCACGCACTGATTCGATGGTTTCGGCCAGCAACACTGCACCGCATAGCTCTAATCGGGGTAAGGAAATTGTTTTAACGGGTGCTACTCTTGTTTTTGCTATTATTGCTATTTGCTCGTAAAAATACTGTCGCGGCGTAAGCTTTTTCCGAGGCGTCGCAAAAGCCGTGTATTTCAACGTCGTTGGTTGGCGTAAAATACACCCAACGTGGGATACGAATTCCGTTAATGGAGGGGTATTCCTGCATAAAATTATGCCATCGGTCTAGGGTTCCTGCCGACACTGGTTCGTCCCAGTCAGTCCCTTCTAGCCAAATGTTTTGCATAATGATTTTGGCAACAATGACGACTGGGTCCAGCCAACCTAGAGGATCGAAAAGTTTAGCGATTGCAGAAAGTATTGTCCTTTTCGTTAACATATCCCGATTTTTGCCGTGAAGTAAAAATAATCCGCATGCGCGTTCCATCGAATACCTAGGGTCTTGACCGTACTCGTGTCCTCGAATTCCAAAAAGTCTTCGTTGAGCAGATGAGGTTTGGGTATCCCTTTCAGTATTCTTGAGCAATTTGACGTCCATTTGCGAAGGAAAAAACCTGCGGACTGTAAAGCATCTGTGATTTCATAGCGAGCTTTGAGTGTGGATTCGATGCCATGTCCCCCGGCTAGAACGTCATCGACGTACATACCTGTCGGTAAGATATCTGCGGCAATTGGTGATGAAGTTTCAACGTCGTCTGCTAGTTGGTGCAGTGTCCTTATCGCCAGATAAGGAGCACAATTGACTCCAAAGGTGACTGTCTTTAATTCGTAGACGCTGATAGGGTCACTAGGATTGTTGCGAAAAACTATTCTCTGGAATTGTGTTTGGTTTGGCTTTACCCATATCTGCCGGTACATCTTTTCGATGTCGCTATTAAAAACATATTTAAAGAATCTCCATCGAAGGAGTAGAATCGTTAAGTCGACCTGAAGCACTGGGCCTGTATAAAGTACGTCGTTTAGGCTTGTGCCATTGGCTGTGGAACACGAAGCGTTGAACACCACACGAACTTTTGTCGTGGTGCTTTCTTCTTTATAACCGCATGATGGGGTAAGAAGTAGCAATCGGTCACGTGGGGTGGTATGATTTTTGGAACTTTTGACATATGTCCCAATGTCTCATATTCCGCTAGTACCCTATTGTACTCTGTCTGTAGGGCCGGTGTCTTGCCTAGGTGCGTCTCATTCTGGTAGAATTGGGAGCAGACGCCGTTTAGGAAAGGCTCTAAAGAGATGTTTTTAGGAAAATCCTGTTTAAAAGGAAGGGCGACAGTGTATTTTCCATCGGAGTTTCTTTCTGTTTTAGCTCTGAAAATTTCCTCGCAATAGGCATTATCTTCGTTAAGTGCCCTTTTCTTAGGTACGTTTTCAAGTTCCCAGAAAGCGGTTAGTTGCTTGTCTAGGCTGATTCCATTAAAAAAGGATACCCGTGTATTAGTTGAGTGAGGTACTTCTGCACGACCAGTTAGAATCCAACTGAAGACGGTTTCTTGGGCGAGAAGCGTATTTAGAACGTTCTTTCTTATACCGTTCAGTATTATCTGGGGATAAATGTCGCCTCCAAGTATGAGATCGACTAGTTCATTAATGAAGAACCTCTTATCCACCAGAATCAGATTAGGAAACGCTTGTCGAGTCGTTGCGCTAACTTGGCAAGTCGGAAGGTCCCCTGTTAATTGAGGCAGGACTAGGACCACTGTATCGATGTTCACTAAGGGGTCTGTCAGCGACCCTAACGTAATCACACATGATTCCTTTACCTGTGCAGATGGTGTATTATTTATTCCTGACACTTGCACATGCAGACGTTTGGATGGAAGGTTTATTCGCTTTTTTAGTCTTTCTGCTATGAAAAAGCATTGGGACCCAGAGTCTATCAGCGCTCTGGCGGAAAATTTTACTCCATTATAGTGTATATTAACACGTGGTGTTCCTAATAACACCCCTTTAGTGGTGTTAGCATGACACGAAGAGACGTTATTAGCATTATCTTGTCTTTTTTCAGACTCCATCCTTGCCCTAGCCTGCTGTGAGGTTGAAGGTGTATTGTCGGTGGCGTTTTGAGTCCACCTTTGGGGAGTTGTCTTTGGTTGTGCTGTCGGAAGATGCAGCAAGGTGTTGTGCCTTACATGGGACGTGCTGCAATTGAATTGGCTAGTGCATCGTGTCACGGTGTGTCCACCCGACAGACAATTCAGACAGTAACTATTGTTTTTGACAAATTCGATTTTTCCTGTCGGGGACAACCTACGGAATTTTTGGCAATTTCGTAATTTGTGCTCCGTACTGTTGCACATCTTACATGCCGACTTTGGTAAGCTTGCTTGGTAAACCCCAAGCGTAGAATTTTCCCTAGAATGCGAACTCTGACTTTTGGGTGTTTTTGTTGTTTTATTACCCCTAAGATCGGAAACCGTCTCTAATGTCTGGAAGCGATTGGACAGGAATTTGTCCATATCCTCCCATTTCGGAATATCTGTTTTTCCTTCTACGGTCTGTTCCTAAAGAGCCAGTGTAGATTCAGGGAGTTTTGTGGAGCATAAGTATATTATAATTGCATCCCAATTTGTGATGTCAATATTATGACATTGTAGCGCAGAAATACAATTGTTGATCTCACGTTGCAATTTTTTAATTGATGTTCCACACTACTGCTCGACTACCGTCAGATTAAATAAAAGTTTTAGTTGTGTGTTGACGAGGATATAATCGTACCTGTCGCTTAGATTTTTCCAGGCGGTCGCAAAACCCTCGTTTGTTAATGAGCACCTGCCCACTATTTCTTTTGCCTCCCCTTGAGTTTTTTGTTTTAGATAATATAATTTCTCGACATCTTTCAGATCGGTATTGTGGATGTATATCGCCTTGAACATATCTCTAAAGGCTGGCCAGGAAAGGTAGTCGCCTTTAAATACATCGGTGTCACAAGGTGGCAGCCGCATTTTATGTCCACGGCGCGAAGAGTCTTCATCCTTTGCTTCATCTTTCCCCGGCTGTGGGGTGAGAGCTTCGGCTTCAGCCGCCACAGCAGACATGCATTGTAGGTAGCATGCGAAGCAACTTTTGTTCTTTCTTCTTAGCGAGCTGAGTTCCTCTTTGGACAGCTCAGAATTGCTGAGAATACCTTCATATGTGGACTTGGTCTTCTTCCATAGTGCCTTCAGCTCCTCTTGCAGTAGTGCAAGGGTGTGCTTGTTCCGGGATTCGGCCGGGGCAGAGTTGAAATCTTGCTCAAACTCCACTATGGAATCAGCCAATCTAATATAAGTCTCCATTGATTTTATTAATCTGAATATTTTGTTTCTTTGAAGGTGTCGAGCTTGAAGGCAAAAGACTTAGTGGCGTTGGTGTGTATTCAACCGCAGCAAATTTTAAGAGTGTTTTGTTTTTTTGAACGTAGCCCAGCTATCAATCCTGCTGTGATTGTGATGTATAAGTAAAATCTTTAAAAACACACGGATTGAAACTCTGAACTGATTGTATGTGTCAACACAGAAAGCAATCTTATGTGAATTTAGTGATAAGCGACAAAAATGAATCAGATGTAAATTTTGACGTGAATGTAATGTGTGGCCAGTGATATGAACCACTTATAGAGATCCTCACGAGGATTATGTAAGCCACAGATAGAAATCCTGACGAAGATTTAATGTGTATACAGTGATATAGATAGAAATCCTGACGAGGATTTAATGTGCATGTAGTGATATGCAGCACAGATAGAAATCCTGAAAGGTTCTAGTGCGTACAAAGTGATATCAAACACAGATAGAAATCCTGACGAGGATTTAATGTGTCTACAGTGATGTGCAATGCAGAGAAGAGAAATCGTCTGCAAATATTTAATGTGTCTAAAGGGTGTATTGGACACAGATAGAAATATTTTCTGAAAACTTAGCGTGTCTAAAAAAAGTTTAAAAAACGCAGATATAATCCCGATGTGGATAGTGTGTCAACCTCGAGATTTGAACCACAAATCGAAATCCTGTGGATTTAATGTGTGTAATTCTAGAAATTTGAATCACAGATAGAAATCCCGACGAGGATTTAATGTGAATACAAAGTTTAAGTGAACGCTGAGTATTCCCGAGTAGCCAACCAGCGATCTTTCCCAATATAAAAAAATAAATTTGTTTATCCAACTTACTGTGGAAAATTACGATTTAAAGTATTTATTAAGAAAAAAAAGTGAGAAAAACACAGCTATATAATATAACGCGATCAGTATAAATTGTGTGATCAAGCCACTAGCCACCCAACGTAGTGATACTTTTTTGGCTTTTGGTATTATTTCAGCTCGCAAACTGATTACTAAAGTAAAGCTAAGGCTATCAACCAAGTGAAAATATGGTACCTGCAGCAAGTTTTGTCGACGTATGTGACGACGAGGGGGTACAACACAGTACAGTGATGAGTGCGAAAAAAAACTAAAAAAAAATTCACCGACTGTCTGCCTTGAGCGGTGTCGAATAACCCTTACCACTGGTGGGGGGGATTACCCGATCGTCAAAAGGCTTTGTGTGCTCAGTAAACACGAAATCTAACAATTTCACTTGCTTTGCCTCTTTTTGTAACTATCACGGAGTGCACTTTTTACGTAAAACACGTAAATTAAATTTAAAAAAAATATGTGCAATACCAAGCAACCACGTACCTTGTGTTTTCGATGTGATGCGAATGGACTGTATGAGTGATAGTAATATTATGATGATGTGATAAATGGACTGTATGCGATAATAATGGACTGTGCGATGTTGTGATGTTGATAGACTGTATGTGATGTTATGATCTGTGATGATTAATGGATTGTATGTGATGTAGATGAGTGGACTGTTTGATGTTGTGCGCTGACGTGATATGATTTCGAGGTGACGGTGATATTAGTGGCCTGTATGATATGCTGATGATGTTATAATGCTAATGGACTGTATGTATGTGTGTGATGACGAGTTGGTATACGCTGCTCGTTCGTTTTGATGGCCAACTTTTTTCACTGCTGGTTGATTTTAATGATTAAATACCCTAATTTTCTATGCAATCTCCAAATTCCTGGGTTTTGGTTTATTAAAAAAGATATTGATTTTCGAAGTTTTTCCTTTCTCGGCGCGTAAGGATCAATGTTTTGCGGGGCAGTGTGGACCCGGGGAGTCGGGCGTGTGCGTTGCAACTAAAAGAGAATAAATACCGAATTAGTAAATCGTAACCACAAATTTGTTTACAAAATATAATTTTATTGAAAATGTATAAAGGAATTAGCGACGAGCTACAATATGATTATGAAAGTGAAACACTCACAAACTTCCTGGTCGTCAGGAAAATAATTACTTCACAATATAAATAGCAATTCCGATTTAGTATGCAGTAGTGCAGAACGAAATTAAAGGAAATACAAAACGCACTTGACACATTCAAATTTATCAAAGTGATTACTTGCAATCTTACTGCAAGTGCAAGTAGTTAAGATATAAGAAATTTACACTTGGCAATTCAAAGCGTGCAATTATAATTTTATCAATTCAAATGCGCACGGATAGCGCAATTATGATGCGGAAAAGTTATATATATCAATTAAATCGACAATTCACTGTGCACTTGGAAAATTCACATTTATGAAAATTAATAATTTGCAAATATTAATTACAATGAAAATCGCACTTAGTAAAAAATGGAAAATGTGGGAAATGGTTGGTTTATATTACTCACCTGGGGCTAGCTGCTGGCTCATGAACGTTCCAAAATAGAAAAGAAAGATTTAAAAAAAAAAAGGTCCTCACCACCTGCCGATAGCTGACTTTCGCCGAGTTTTTCCCCTTTGAAGTTAGCACTCGGCAGGGGTGGGCCGTTACCGGTAAATAATAATGTTGCCAAAAATGTGCATTAGGGTGGTAGCGAATATTTAGGCTGGTGGCTTAAACAGGCGTTTTCCAGGATGAACTAGAACATCATCTGTTGGATGCCGCTAATTTATTTATATATGTAATACCACGAACAGTATTCCTGCCAAGATTTCAACGGTTTTTTATTTCGCCTTCCAGAACTTTTTCATTTTCTTCTACTTAGTATGGTAGGTGTCACACCTATTTTACAAAGTTTTTTTCTAAAGTTATATTTTGCGTCAATAAACCAATCCAGTTACCATGTTTCATCCCTTTTTTCGTATTTTGTATATAAATATTGCATTTTTTTTATTTTTCGTAATTTTCGATATCGAAGAAATGGGCGTGGTCATAGTCGGATTTCGGCAATTTTTTATACCAATACAAATTGAGTTCAGGTAAATACGTGAACTGAGTTTAGTAAAGATATATCGATTTTTGCTCAAGTTATTGTGTTAACGGCCCGAGCGGAAGGACAGACGGTCTACTGTGTATAAAAACTTGGCGTGGCTTCAACCTATTTCGCCCTTTTTTACAGAAATAAGTTATTGTCCTAGCCCATACCAAATTTCACAAGGATTGGTAAATTTTTGTTCGACTTATGGCATTAAAAGTATCCTAGACGAATTAAATGAAAAAGGGCGGAGCCACGCCCATTTTGAAATTTTCTTTTATTTTTGTAGTTTGTTGCACCATATCATTACTGGAGTTGAATTTTGACATTATTTACTTATATACTGTAAAGATATTAAATTTTTTGTAAAAATTTGACTTAAAAATTTTTTTCTTTAAAGTGGGCGTGGTCGTTCTCCCATTTTGCTAATAATTATTAAGCAAACACATAGTAATAGGAGTAACGTTTCTGCCAAATTTCATCATATCTTCAACGACTGCCAAATTACAGCTTGCAAAATTTTTAAATTACCTTCTTTTAAAAGTGGGCGGTGCCACGCCCATAGTCCAAAATTTTACTAATTTTCTATTCTGCGTCATAAGATCAACTCACCTATCAAGTTTCATCGCTTTATCCGTCTTTAGTAATGAATTATCGCACTTTTTCGGTTTTTCGAAATTTTCGATGTCGAAAAAGTGGGCGTGGTTATTGTCCGATATCATTCATTTTAAAAAGCGATATGAGATGAGTGCTCAGGAACCTACATACCAAATTTCATCAAGATACCTCAAAATTTAATCAAGTTATCGTGTTAATGGGCGGAAAGAGGGATGGAGGGATGGACATGGCTCAACCCAATTTTTTTTTTTCGATCCTGATGATTTTGATATATGGAAGTCTATATCTATCTCGATTCCTTTAGACCTGTACAACCAACCGTTATCCAATCTGTGAGCTCTGCTTAACTGAGTATAAAAATTGCTTGAAATAAATGTTTTCATACATTTAAAGCAATCCCCGTTTAACCCATTCAAACAGACAACATTTCGTTAATTCGTTGTAGTTCTATAAATAGAACAAAAGCAGCAACAAATCCAGTTTCTCTGAAACCGACTTACAAACATGCATAACTTCAACACATTATTACATACGAAGTATATGATGTGTAGAAAATTAGTATATGCAAAAAAGACAATTGGGAAAAACTTTACAACAACTAAGGCATGACGTAGCTGAATGCGTTTGTAACCATTTCAACTATCGTAGGAGTGCGGGTTCGAATTCCACTCCCGGGAGAAAATGCTTTGAAGAGATTTAAAAGGTATAATCGAAACAGCTGTCGCCTTGTCCGTCCTGATGTCACGTTGTTTAAAGCCTTCCCAAATTATTAAATAAATTATAAAATTAACAAGTAAGGAAGGTTAAGTTCGGGTGTAACCGAACATTACATACTCAGTTGAGAGCTATGGTGACAACATAAGGGAAAATAACCATGTAGGAAAATGAACCGATGGAAACCCTGGAATGTGTTTGTATGACATGGGCCAGGGGTGACTCTAGAATTTGTTTGTACTATATGGGTATCAAATGAAAGGTGTTAATGAGTATTATGAAAGGGAGTGGGCCTTAATTCTAGAGGTGGATCGAAATATCGCCATAAAGGTGGACCAGGGTTAACTCTAGAATGTGTTTGTACGGTATGGGTATCAAATTAAAGGTATTAATGAGGGTTTTAAAAGGGAGTGGTGGTTGTTGTATAGGTAGTCGCCTTTTCGAGATATCGCCATACAAGTGGACCAGGGGTGACTCTAAAATGCGTTTGTACGATATGGGTATCAAATAAAAGGTGGTAATGAGTATTTCAAAAGGGAGTAATCCTTAGTTCCATAGGTGGACGCCGTTTCGAGATATCGCTATAAAGGTGGACCAGGGGTGACCCTAGAATTTGTTTGTACAATATGGGTATCAAAAGAAAGGTGTTAATAGTTATTTTAAAAGGGAGTAATGCTTAGTCCCATAGGTGGACGCCGTTTCGAGATATCGCCATAAAGGTGGACCAGGGATGACTCTAGAATGCGTTTGTACGATATGGGTATCAAATAAAAGGTGGTTATGAGTATTTTAAAAGGGCGTGGGCCTTAGTTCTATATGTGGACGCCTTTTCGAGATATCCCCATAAAGGTGGACCAGGGGTGACTCTAGAATGCGTTCGTACAATATGGGTATCAAACGAAAGGTGCTAATGAGTATTTTAAAAGAGAGTAGGCCTTAGTTCTATAGGTAGACGCCTTTTCGAGATATCGCCATAAGGTGGACCAGAGGTGACTCTAGACATTGTTTGTACGATATGGGCATCAAATTAAAGGTATTATTAAGGGTTTTAAAAGGGAGTGGTGGTAGTTGTATATGTGAAGGCGTTTTCCAAATATCGATCAAAATGTGGACCAGGATGAACCAGAACATCATCTGTTGGATGTCGCTAATTTATTTATATATGTAATACCACGAACAGTATTCCTGCCAATATTTCAAGGGTTTTTTATTTCGCCCTCCAGAACTTTTTCATTTTCTTCTACTTAATATGATAGGTGTCACACCTATTTTACAATTTTTTTTTTCTAAAGTTATATTTTGCGTCAATAAACCAATCTAATTACCATGTTTCATCCCTTTTTTCGTATTTGGTATAGAAATATTGCATTTTTTTTATTTTTCGTAATTTTCGATATCGAAGAAATGGGCGTGGTCATAGTCGGATTTCGGCAATTTTTTATACCAACACAAAGTGAGGTAAGTACGTGAACTGAGTTTAGTAAAGATATATCGATTTGTGCTCAAGTTATTGTGTTAACGGCCGAGCGGAAGGACAGACGGTCTACTGTGTATAAAAACTTGGCGTGGCTTCAACCGATTTCGCCCTTTTTCACAGAAATAAGTTATTGTCCTAGCCCCTACCAAATTTCACTAGGGTTGGTAAATTTTTATTCGACTTATGGCATTAAAAGTATCCTAGACGAATTAAATGAAAAAGGGCGGAGCCACGCCCATTTTTTTTATTTTTTTTTTATTTTTGTATTTTGTTGCATCATACCATTACTGGAGTTGAATTTTGACATTATTTACTTATATACTGTAAAGATATTAAATTTTTTTGCTAAAATTTTATTTTAAAAAATTTTTTTTTTAAAGTGGGCGTGGTCGTTCTCCCATTTTGCTAATAATTATTAAGCAAACACATAGTAATAGGAGTAACGTTTCTGCCCATTTTCATCATGATATCTTCAACGACTGCCAAATTACAGCTTGCAAAATTTTTAAATTACCTTCTTTTAAAAGTGGGCGGTGCTACGCCCATAGTCCAAAATTTTACTAATTTTCTATTCTGCGTCATAAGATCAACTCACCTATCAAGTTTCATCGCTTTATCCGCCTTTAGAAATGAATTATCACACTTTTTCGGTTTTTCGAAATTTTCGATATCGAAAAAGTGGGCGTGGTTATGTTCCGATATCGTGCATTTTAAATAGCGATCTGAGATGAGTACTCAAGAACCTACATACCAAATTTCATCAAGATACCTCAAAATTTAATCAAGTTATCGGGTTAACGGGCGAAAGGAGGGACGGAGGGATGGACATGGCTCAATCCAATTTTTTTTCGATCCTGATGATTTTGATATATGGAAGTCTATATCTATCTCGATTCCTTTATACCTGTACAACCAACCGTTATCCAATCAAAGTTAATATACTCTGTGAGCTCTGCTCAACTAAGTATAAAAATTGCTTGAAATTAATGTTTTCATACATTTAAAGCAATACGGGCAAGCCCCGATTAACTCATACAAACAGACAACATTTGGTTAATTCGTTGTAGTTCTATAAATAGAACGAAAACAGCAACAATGCCAGTTTCTCTGAAACCGCCTTACAAACATGCATAACTTGAACACATAATTACATACGAAGTATGTGATTTGCAGAAGATTAATATATGCAAAAAAGGAAATTAGGAAAAACTTTACAACAACCGAGGGAAACCCTGGAATGTGTTTGTATGACATGTGTATCAAATGAAAGGCATTAAAGAGTATTTTATGAGGGAGTGGGCCATAGTTCTATAGGTGGACGCCATTTAGGGATATAGCCATAAAGGTGGATCAGGGTTGACTCTAGAATGCGTTTGTACGATATGGGTATCAAATTAAAGGTGTTAATGAGTATTTTAAAATGGCGTAATCCTTAGTTCCATAGGTGGACGCCGTTTAGAGATATCGCCTCAAAGGTGGAACAGGGGTGACCCTAGAATTTGTTTGTACAATATGGGCATCAAACGAATGGTGTTAATGAGTATTTTAAAAGGGAGTAGGCCTTAGTTCTATAGGTGGATGCCGTTTCGAAATATCGCCATAAAGGTGGATCAGGGTTGACTCTAGAATATGTTTGTACGATATGGGTATCAAATTAAAGGTATTAATGAGGGTTTTAAAAGGGAGTGGTGGTTGTTGTATAGGTGGTCGCCTTTTCGAGATATCGCCATAAAGGTGGACCAGGGGTGACTCTAAAATGCGTTTGTACGATATGGGTATCAAATGAAAGGTGTTAATGGGTATTTTAAAAGGGAGTGGGCCTTAGTTCTATAGGTGGACGCCGTTTCGAAATATCGCCAAAAAGGTGGACCAGCGGTGACTCTAAAATGTGTTTGTAAGATATGGGTATCAAATTAAAGGTATTAATGAGGGTTTTAAAAGGGAGTGGTGGTTGTTGTATAGGTTGTCGCATTTTCGAAATACCGCCATAAAGGTGGACCAGGGGTGACTCTAGAATTTGTTTGTACAATATGGGTAACAAAAGAAAGGTGTTAATGAGTATTTTAAAAGGGAGTAATCCATAGTTCCATAGGTGGACGCCGTTTCGAGATATCGCCATAAAGGTGGGCCAGGGGTGACTCCAGAATTCGTTTGTGCAATATGGGTAACAAAAGAAAGGTGTTAATGAGTATTTTAAAAGGGAGTAATCCTTAGTTCTATAAGTGGACCCCTTTTCGAGTTATCGCAATAAAGGTGGACCAGGGGTGACTCTAGACTTTGTTAGTACGATATGGGTATCAAATGAAAAGTGTTAATGAGTATTTTTAAAAGGGAGTGGGCCTTCGTTCTATAGGTGTTCGCCTTTTCGAGATATCGCCATAAAGGTGGACCAGGGGTGACTTTAGAATATGATTGTACGATATGGGTACAAATGAAAGGTGTTAATGAGTATTTTAAAAGGGAGTGGGCCTTAGTTCTATAGGTGGACGCCGTTTCGAAATATCTCCATAAAGGTGGGCCAGGGGTGACTCTAGAATGTGTTTGTACTATGTGGGTATCAAATTAAATGTGTTAATGAGGGTTTTAAAAGGGAGTGGTGGTTGTTGTATAGGTGGTCGCATTTTCGAAATATCGCCATAAAGGTGGACCAGGGGTGACTCTAGAATTTGTTTGTACAATATGTGTATCAAAAGAAAGGTGTTAATGAGTATTTTAAAAGGGAGTAATCCTTAGTTCCATAGGTGGACGCCGTTTCGAGATATCGCCATAAAGGTGGGCCAGGGGTGACTCTAGAATTCGTTTGTGCAATATGGGTATCAAACGAAAGGAGTTAATGAGTATTTTAAAAGGGAGTGGGCCTTAGTTCTATAGGTGGACGCCTTTTCGAGAAATCGCCATAAAGGTGGACCAGGGGTGACTCTAGAATGAGTTTGTACGATATGGGTATCAAATTAAAAGTATTAATGAGAGTTTTAAAAGGGAGTGGTGGTAGTTGTATATGTGAAGGCATTTTCCAGATATCGACCAAAATGTGGACCAGGGTGACCCAGAACATCATCTATTGGATACCGCTAATTTATTTATATATGTAATACCTGCCAATATTTTAAGGGTTTTTTATTTCGCCCTGCAGAACTTTTTCATATTCTTCTACTTAATATGGTAGGTGGCACAACCATTTTATAAAGTTTTTTCTAAAGTTATAAATAAATAAAAAAATAAATGTAAGGCGCGATAACCTCCGAAGAGATCTAAGGCCGAGCTTCTCTTCCAATTTGCGTCGTGCTCCCTCTTGATTTTCCCTACAAATTGGCCGGACGGGACATACATATTTTATGCCGACTCCGAACGGCATCTGCAAGACAGATGAGTTTTCACTGAGAGCTTTTCATGGCAGAAATACACCCGGAGCGCTTGCCAAACACTGCCGAGGGGCGACCCCGCTTAGAAAAATTTTCTTCTAATTTGAAAACCTTATTTCTAAAATTTTGATGTTGCTTTGCCCGGGGTTCGAACCCAGGGCATACGGTGTGATGGCGGAGCACGCTACCATCACACCACGGTGGCCGCCGCTAAAGTTATATTTCGCTTCAATAAAACAATCTTATTACCTTACCATGTTTCATCCCTTTTTTCGTATTTGGTATAGAATTATGGAATTTTTTTCATTTTTCGTAATTTTCGATATCGAAAAAGTAGGCGTGGTCATAGTCGGATTTCGTTCATTTTTCATACCAAGATAAAGTGAGTTGAAGTAAGCACGTGAACTAAGTTCATTAAAGATATGTCGATTTTTGCTCAAGTTATCGTGTTAACGGCCATGCGGAAGTACAGACGGTCGACTGTGTATAAAAACTGGGCGTGGCTTCAACCGATTTCTCCCGTTTTCACAGAAAAGAGTTAACGTCATAAAACCTATGCCCCTACCAAATTTCAAAAGGATTGGTTAATTTTTGTTCGACTTATGGTGTTAAAAGTATCCTAAAAAATTTAAATGAAAAAGGGCGGAGCCACGCCCATTTTGAAATTTTCTTTTATTTTTGTATTTTGTTGCACCATATTATTACTGGAGATGAATGTTGACATAATTTACTTATATACTGTAAATATATTAAATTTTTTGTTAAAATTTTACCTTAACAATTTTTTTTTTTAAAAGTGGGCGTGGTCCTTCTCCGATTTTGCTAACGATTTTGGCCTACACATGGTAATAGGAGTAACGTTCCTGCCAAATTTCATCATGATATCTTCAACGACTGCCGAATTACAGCTTGTAAAACTTTTAAATTACCTTCTTTTAAAAGTGGGCGGTGCCACACCCGTTGTCCGAAATTTTACTAATTTTGTATTCTATGTCATAAGTTCAACTCATCTACCAAGTTTCGTCGCTTTATCTGTCTTTTGTAATGAATTATCGCAATTTTTCGGTTTTTCGAAATTTTCGATATCGAAAAAGTGGGCGTGGTTATAGTCCGATATCGTTCATTTTAAATAGCGATCTGAGATGAGAGCTCAGGAACCTTCATACCAAATTTCATCAAGATACATCAAAATTTACTCAAGTTATCGTGTTAACGGACGGACGGACGGACGGACATGGTTCAATCAAATTTTTTTTCGATCCTGATTATTTTGATATATGGAAGTCTATATCTATCTCGATTCCTTTATATATGTACAACCAACCGTTATCCAATCAAACTTAATATACTCTGTGAGCTCTGCTCAACTGAGTATAAAAATTGCTTGAAGTAAATGTTTTCATACATATAAAGCAATACGGGCAATACCCGATTCACTCATACAAACAGACAACATTTGGTTAATTCGCTGTAGTTCTATAAATAGGATAAAAAGAGTAACAATGCCAGTTTCTCTGAAACCGCTTTACAAATATGCATAACTTCAACACATTATTACATGCGAGGTATGTGATGTGTAGAAGATTAATATATGCAAAAAAGGCAATTGGGAAAAACTTTACAACAACTAAGGCATGACGTAGTTGAAAGCGTTTGTAACAATTTCAACTATCGTAGGAGTGCGGGTTCGAATCCCACTCACGGGGGAAAAGGCTTTGATGAGATTTACAAGGTATAATCGAAAGAGCTGTCGCCTTGTCCGTCCTGATGTCACGTTGTTTAAAGTTTTCCCAAATTGTTAAATAAATTATAAAATTAAAAATTGCCTGAAATAACTGTTTTCATACATTTAAAGCAATACGGGCAATCCCCGATTAACTCATACAAATAGAGAACATTTGGTTAATTCGTTGTAGGTATATAAATAGAACAAAAACAGCAACAATGCCAGTTTCTCTGAAACCGCCTTACAAACATTCATAACTTCAACACATAATTACATACGAAGTATGTGATGTGTAGAAGATTAATATGTGCAAAGAAGGCAATTTGGAAAAACTTTACAACAACTAAGGCCTGACGTAGCTGAATGCGTTTGTAACCATTTCAACTATCGTAGGAGTGCGGGTTCGAATCCCACTCCCGGGAGAAAAGGGTTTGAAGAGATTTACGAGTTATAATCGAAACAGCTGTCGCCTTGTCCGTCCTGATGTCACGTTGTTTAAAGTTTTCCCAAATTATTATATAAATTATAAAATTAAAAATTGTTTGGAATAAATGTTTTCATACATTTAAAGCAATACGGGCAATCCCCGATTAACTCATATAAAAAGACAACATTTGGTTAATTCGTTGTAGTTCTATAAATAGGGCAAAAACAGCAACAATGCCTGTTTCTCTGAAACCGCCTTACAAACATGCATAGCTTCAACACATAATTACATACGAAGTATGTGATATGTAGAAGAGGAATATATGCAAAAAAGGCAATTGGGAAAAACTTTACAACAACTAAGGCATGACGTAGCTGAATGCGTTTTTAACCATTTCAACTATCGTAGGAGTGCGGGTTCGAATCCCACTCCCGGGAGAAAAGGCTTTGAAGAGATTTACAAAGTATAATCGAAACAGCTGTCGCCTTGTCCCTCCTGATGTCACGTTGTTTAAAGTTTTCCCAAATTATTATATAAATTATAAAATTAAAAATTGTTTGAAATAAATGTTTTTATACATTTAAAGCAATACGGGCAATCCCCGATTAACTCAGTCAACATTTGGTTAATTCGTTGTAGTTCTATAAATAGGACAAAAAGAGCAACAGTGCCAGTTTCTCTGAAACCGCCTTACAAACATGCATAACTTCAACACATAATTACATACGAAGCATGTGATGTGTAGAAGATTAATATATTCAAAAGAAGGCAATTCGGAAAAACTTTACAACAAACAAAAAAGCCATATTTATTGTGAAGTGCTTTAATAAAGGCCGTTTTGCATTATTGAATAGTGGAGTTATTTATTCAACAGTTTAGTGATTCGAACCTTAGAAGAAGATTTGAAATAAGCGGAATTGCAGTAAATTCGTTACAATTGGTGTCAGAAGAGGAATTGTTCAATAAATTCTGGAGATTTCGAATACAACTTGGATATGGCAAAGTTAAGTGAATTGAAGATCCAGCAACTGAAGAAGGAGTTGGAGGGCCGTGGATTAAATACAACCGGCATTAAACTAGAACTTCAGGAACGACTACGAAAGGCAATGGTATTGACGTGGAAGAGTATTTCTTTAATCTTGAGGGCGATGAGACAACAAAATTGGAGGAGAAAAACGAAACACCGCTGACAATGGAGAAAACAGACTTGAACATGATATTGGCTGCAATATCGGCACAAATGTTCGAAATGACATCACAAATATCCACCTACATGTCATCACAACTGGAAGAACAAAAGACAAAGGACGAAGGGTCAAAAAAAATCAGCAAAAACTGATAGAAATACACGAAGTAACATACTTCAAATTTATTAGTGCAAGTTATAGTATATAGGAACGTTCAAGAAAATGTAAATACTACAAATACTAAATGTTGAATAAAGTCAGTTTTCTCTTATGTTTCCTAATGAAGATGTCCAGCAGCTCATTAGGGTCCATTTTTTTCCGCAATATCGCCATGAATGTGCATTAATGCCAATCCATTCAAACGATCTCCTGTCATCCTGTTACTAAGATATGATTTCAATCGCCGTAATGTGGAGAAGGTGCGCTCGGTAGTGCTAGTAGTCACTGGAAACGTACACAGTAATTTTCTGAATGTTTGAAAGCACCTACTGGAGGTAGTGAAATATCTTTTCTCATCTGCTGTCAAACTTTTAATTCTCCCTTTAAAGCTATAAAACAAGGAAGGTCTTCCTTATACATTTCCGCGCCTTGTAATACACGAACTGCATCTTCGTCGCTGAAGTTATGGGCAACAACTTTTACAAATTTCCTATTCCTTGCAATGGCACACTAGGGAACCTGGATTTCATTTTACTTAGCATATAATCTATAAACGGGATGTATACTGAAAGTCGGTAATAATCTTCAACTGACTCAGTCTGAATGTTTGGCCGATATCCTTGACGGCTTGTTATTTTGCGGACTGTGAATGCTGTACCAATTTTATATGCGATGCCCTCAGCCTGATTGAAAAGTTTTTTAAATGTGACTGTACTAGTTTCACGTTGCCTCTGCAAACTCGCTGTGGTCATATTGACAAGCTGAATTTCAGAAAGTATATCAATTTCTTTCTGTTGTAATGATCGGGATAAGGGCAGCGTGACTCCCAAAATATCAGAGAGGATTACCAAGCTTATCAGAAATTCCGATGAGGTTATAGACTAGAGCAACGAAAATGGAGGTGTAGCAGTTTTTATGTTTCCTTCATGCGACATTTTTTGCAATATTGCAGAAAGACATGGCAATAGGTCCAAAAATCTAAATTTAAATTCTTACCCTGGCCCTGGTACGCGCTCCGTAGCCCATCCAACCTACCGCCGTTAAGCCGCTGCATCCGTCACGCCGCTGCTACAACGACCATTTTCCGTCTGCCATCCTACCGCTGCTAAGCCGCTGTATCCGCCACGCCGCTGCTACGACGACCGTTGGCTGTCTTCCATCTTACCGCCGTTAAGCCGCTGCATCCATCACGCCGCTGCAATGACGACC